>NC_084594.1:677776-700276 GCF_033807715.1 Cololabis saira | reverse complement strand
ATCTCGGCTCGTCCAATAGGAGAGAAGGTGGTGGAGGCACCGACTCTTCTCCTTGAACCGCGGTCGCACAAACACATGAATGGAGTTGTGTCGGTTGCTGTGTGGATTATATTCTAACTACAAATAAAAAAAATGAACCGCTCCAGGTCTGGAATGGAATGGAATTGGGCCGAGAACTGAACCCTAACCTCTCCTAGATCTCGGCTCGCTTGTTTCGTCCCGCGTCCGAGCGCGATTGCTGTGTTCACATAAACCAAACGATCCGATCTTTAGGGGGAAACGCTCCCTGTTCTGGAACAACTGCTCCAAACGGGACAGAGGGGGAAGCAAATTGGAATTGAATAGTTCTTTATTGGTTCTAAGTGGATTCCACTAGTTCTCACTAGTTCCCACTAGTTCTCACTAGTTCTCATTGGTTCCCTCTGGTTCCCACTAGTTCCCATTAGTTCCCACAAGAGTATTTGTTTTGCTGCAGCCAGTTCTTGCTGCCACTTGATTGGAAAACATGGGGGAGTTTGGGGAGTCTGCATCTCTGTCTCGGTCCAGTAACCATGAGTGTGTGTGTGTGTGTGTGTGTGTGTGTGTGTGTGTGTGTGTGTGTGGAGGTCACGAGTTAATTCATGCGTTCACCCCCCTCCCCCCAGGACTAATGAGTCTGAGTTGATTGTCTGTTTGAACTTGTCCTGGTTTCTCCGTTAATCACTTATTCATAGCTGCTCTTCAGTTTCAGCTCCACGATGGAAACTTCCTGCTCTGGTCCTTTAACCGGGATTATTCATGTTTCTGTTGGTCTAAAGGTGATCAGATACACCTGATGGTTCCAATCCCCCACACCAGAATCTGAGTCTTATCCCAAACGACGTTTAATCTGAAAAAGGTTTATCTCAAAACCAGAATCGCAGAAAAGTATCACTCCATTTCTATGCCAATAATGAAATGCATCGTCAAACCCAGATGGAAGAAAGAAATGGTTATTTGCTACTGGGAAGAATCTGCTTCAAATCCAAATGTCTCCTAAACTGTGGCCGTGTCTTGAGGTTTTAACTGCCGGGTTTAAAGCTCTGTATTACAGTCGGACGGTAACGATGACGAGAGTGTTGGTAGACGGTTGGATAATAATTCCTTGCTTATTCTCATAAGTGTAAATCCAATGAGTAAATGTAACTGTTAGTTCCCCAATAATACCAGAAAAACTTGGGTAGTCCTAACCCTCCAGCATCTTTAGGAACCTCCAGATATATTTTTTTCATTCTAGGATTAGAATCAACCTGATCTCACAAAAATCCGTGAAATGCCCACGACCTCTCACCACTATTTTCCGTGGTACCAACACGGAAAGTGGTATAATTCCGTGTTGGCACCACGGATATTGTACCATGCAAAGTCAATGGGATCCGTGGTCGTGATATATACACGGATTATGACATTATTATTTTTATTATTATTATTATTATTATTATTATTATTATTATTATTATTATTATTATTATTATTATTATTATTTATATATTATTCTTTGTTATAGTGGCTAAATTATTATTATCTCCAAAAGACTTGGAGAGGGTACATCACGGCTAGACTATTGCAACTCCTTGTACGTGGGCTTAGACCAGCGTTCTGTGCGACGCCTGCAGCTGGTGCAGAATGCTGCTGCACGATTGTTGACTGGAAGTAGAAAGCGTGACCACATTACCCCGGTTCTGGCCTCCCTGCACTGGCTTCCTGTTCACTACAGGATTGATTTTATGATTCTGCTGCTTTTTTTTAAATCACTGAATGGCTTGGCTCCCCAATACCTTACAGAACTTCTCCACTCTCACACACCAGCCAGAGCCCTGAGGTCGTCAAGTCAGTTGCTTTTAGACGTCCCCAAATCCAGTCTTAAAACTAGAGGTGACCGAGCTTTTGCGGTGGCCGGCCCTAAGCTGTGGAATAGTTTGCCACTAAATGTTAGATCTGCCCAGACCCTAGTGGTTTTTAAGTCTTCTTTGAAAACTTATTTATTTTCTTTGGCTTTTAGTTTGTGACAAATTAGTTCCCCACATATGTGTGAAGTGATAGTGCACTTTATGTGTCTGTTCTTTGTCGTCTATTCTCTATTATCTATTTTTTTATTACTATTTTATTGATCATTTTAGTATGTTAGTGATTTTATTGTTTCTACACTGTGTACTGTGTTTTTCTTTTGGTATTGTTTTATTTTCTTGTATGCTGTATAGCACTGTGGTCGACCTCAGTCATTTTTAAATGTGTTTTATAAAGAAAATTGACATTGACATTGACATAAATTATGCGTTTTTGTGCGGTTTTGGACGCGTCCGGAGTGAGAGTGTGTTGAAGAATAATATATAAATAATAATAATGTCATAATCCGTGTATATATCACGACCACGGATCCCATTGACTTTGCATAGTATTATATCCGTGGTGCTCCCATTAAAACCTCAATAAAACACTGCTAAAACAGCGTTAAAAACATGTCTTTACAAACTGACAGTAACAAACAGTACCTTGCGCGACAAAAACTCATAATTTAGACACTATAACAAAGAATAATATATAAATAATAATAATGTCATAATCCGTGTATATATCACGACCACGGATCCCATTGACTTTGCATGGTACAATATCCGTGGTGCTCACACGGAATTATACCACTTTGCGTGTTGATACCACGGAAAATAGTGGTGAGAGGTCGTGGGCATTTCACGGATTTTTGTGAGATCTGGTTGATTAGAATTGTTCCATATGAATGAAGAGATTAGTCTGTATAATTGTTTAAATGTTTTCAGAGATAAACATAAGGATCATCTGAAACACATAAAGAAATCTAGGGAGAACTGTCATTTTAACTATATTTATGCGATCTGCCCGTGAAACCGGTAATGTTGACCATTTCCCAAAATCCTGTTTTGTTCAGTCAAGTAATGACTTAAAGTTGTGTTTCTCCAAATTCTCCATCTTGTGGGTAACTGCAATTCCTAGATATGTGAATACGCTGCGTTCTATTTTCAACGGAAATTCAGAATAGTCTGCGCCTGAGCCGTCAATTGGAAAAAGAAGGCTGGTGTGTATATTAGTGTGTGTTAGTTTGTGTTAGTGTATATTAGTGTGTGTTAGTGTGTATATAAGTGTATATTAGTGTGTGTTAGTGTGTATATAAGTGTATATTAGTGTGTGTTAGTGTTAACTGCGTGTCTCGGTCAGTTATCGTGTCTCTTAGTTGAGGTCAACGGACTGGACCATCTGGACCGGAGCTGGAAACTCTGCTGTTGTTAGTGTGTTAGTGTGTGTACATATGTATATATGTATATGTGTGTGTGTATTAGTGTGTGTATGTGTGTATTAGTGTGTGTGTGTGTGTGTTACTGTGTGTCTCGCCACACGTCTTGAGCAGCAGGAAGACTCTTCCTATTGTAAACTCGTCATCTTAATGACATGTGAGGCTCATTAGCATGTTAGCATGTCGTAGCTCGGGGCGGCAGGTCTGTCGGGTTATTGATTGTTGGGGTGTGTGTGTGTGTGTGTGTGTGTGTGAAGCCCAGGTCAGTAGGTCAGCTCTACAAACACATTCATACACACATCTGCCACTCTTAAAAACGACTGAGGCAATTTCATTTTCTTGTGTGTGTGTGTGTTAGTGTGTATCAGTGTGTGTGTGTGTGTGTGTGTGAGTGTGTTAGAGTGTATTAGTGTGTGTATATGAGTGTGTGGGAGGGTCTTTCCGATGCCCACAGGGCGTCAAACCGTCCTCCTTCCTTCCTCTCTTCAACACGTCTCTCTTCTCTCCCAGATTCTGTTTTTTTGGTAAATCTTCTTTGACGTCCGAGTTCAGGACCGACGTCTCCAACGGTACCAACCGGTGGATCTCAACAGTACCGGTGGATCTCACCGGTATCGGTGGATCTAACCGGTACTGGTAGATCTCACCGGTACCGTTGCGTCCCAGGTTTTTTGTCCTTTAGTGCCAATCGGGCCGAGTGTTTGTAAATTTGAACGATGCCTCTACGATAAAGTTCGGCCGAGCAATAAGCGTCCGAATTTTCGCCTTTTTGTTTGCTTTTTGGCATCTAGCGTTGTCACGGTAACCCCTATTACTGAGAAAAGTAATGAACCATCGAGGCCACGATGGAGACGCATCCAACGATGTCTGACATGCATGGGTGCACGTTGCGGTTCAGGCTGCGTTAACGTGCAGAATAAGAAGAAGAAGAAGAAGAAGAAGAAGAAGAAGAAGAAGAAGAAGAAGAAGAAGAAGAAGAAGAAGAAGAAGAAGAAGAAGAAGAAGAAGAAGAAGAAGAAGAAGAAGAAGAAGAAGAAAAGGGAAATCTTTTCTGTAAACTAATATATCGCCTACATTTTTCAGGTTTTCTTGGGCGTTTTTTTAATTTTTGGGGATTCTTTTCTTCCATATCAGAGCGGGGTCGAGCTGCCACTACTGGGCATGACCAGAAATAAACTAAACCATAACCATAACTAACCATAACTAACCAGAACTAAACTAAACCATAACCATAACTAACCATAACTAAACTAAACCATAACCATAACTAACCATAACATGACCAGAACTAAACTAAACCATAACCATAACTAACCATAACATGACCAGAACTAAACTAAACCATAACCATAACTAACCATAACATGACCAGAACTAAACTAAACCATAACCATAACTAACCATAACATGACCAGAACTAAACTAAACTAAACCATAACCATAACTAACCAGAACTAACCAGAACTAAACTAAACCATAACCATAACTAACCAGAACTAAACTAAACCATAACCATAACTAACCATAACATAACCAGAACTAAACTAAACCATAACCATAACTAACCATAACATAACCAGAACTAAACTAAACCATAACCATAACTAACCAGAACTAAACTAAACCATAACCATAACTAACCTAAACCATAACCATAACTAACCATAACACGACCAGAACTAAACCATAACCATAACTAACCATAACATGACCAGAACTAAACTAAACCATAACCATAACTAACCGGAACTAACCAGAACTAAACTAAACCATAACCATAACTAACCAGAACTAAACTAAACCATAACCATAACTAACCATAACATGACCAGAACTAAACTAAACTAAACTAAACCATAACTAACCATAACATGACCAGAACTAAACTAAACCATAACCATAACTAACCATAACTAAACCATAACCATAACTAACCAGAACTAAACTCAACATAATGATGGAAATGTCTGGGTAAAGTTAACGGAGAGCAACGACTTTATACATCAGGATTCCTGTTTGATACGTATTCACATCCTAGATGTGTGTGTGTGTGTGTGTGTGTGTGTCTGTGTGTGTGTGTGTGTGTGTGTTACTGTGTGTGAAAGCGTGTGTGAGAGTTTGTGAGTGTGTGTGTGTGTGTTTAAGTGTGAATGATAGCGTGAGTGAGAGCGTGTCTAAGTGTGTGTGTGTGTGTGTGTGTGATCTTGTGTGTGTGAGAGTGTGTGTGTGTGTGTGTGTGTTTAAGTGTGAGTGATAGCGTGTGTGATCTTGTGTGTGTGTGTGTGAGAGTGTGTGTGTGTTTCTAAGCGTGTGTGAGAGAGTGTCTAAGTGTGTCTGTGTGTGATCCTGTGTATGTGAGAGTGTGTCCAAGCGTGTGTGTGAGAGTGTGTGTGTGTTTAAGTGTGAATGATAGCGTGTGTGAGAGCGTGATCTTGTGTGTGCGTCTCATGAATAATTAATGAGGTGGGCGGGGCCAGCGAGGGGGAATGAGGGGGCGGTGACAGATGGAGAATCTGAGAGAAAACAGACTCAGAAACAGATAGAGCTCGGGGAGAAAGGATGGAGAGAATCTGAGAGAGAACAGAAACAGAGAGATCTCGGGGAGAAAGGATGGAGAGAGTCTGAGAGAGAACAGAAACAGAAACGGAGAGATCTCTGGCAGAAAGGATGGAGAGAGTGAGGCAGAGCGGCTGAAGGAGGAGGATTTTACCCGAGGTTGACTGGAGCTTTTACTGGAGCTTTTACTGGAGCTTTTACTGGAGGTTTACCGAAGGTTTTCTGCTTTTACTGGAGGTTTTCTGCTTTTACTGGAGGTTTTCCTGGTTTAACTGGAGGTTTTCCTGGTTTTACTGGTTTTCCTGGTTTAACTGGAGGTTATCCTGGTGTGTTTCTGCTGGATCTGAGTGCCGGTTGTTTCTCCTGGATGATAAACCCTGATGAGGATGAAGGACGGCGTTCATGCAGGTACTGAAGCATCACAACACGAGCTGCTGTCACATTTAGCTGCTCTCACGTTTCCTCTTATTGTCTGGACAACAAGGCCTTGTTGTCCTGAAAACCGGGACATTTGACACTGAACCAGTTCCCTGATACAAGTCTCCCAGTTTGAGAGTCTTCTTTGTTGTGAGAGAGGAGGAATATCACACTTTCATTAGTCAGGAATATCACTCTTTCATTAGTCAGGAATATCACACTTTCAATAGTCAGGAATATCACTCTTTCATTAGTCAGGAACATCACTCTTTCATTAGTCAGGAATATCACACTTTTATTAGTCAGGAATATCAGGAATATCGCTCTTTCATTAGTCTTGATCCATCAGTGAGAACCAGCAGATGCTGGACAGGACTCATGGTATCTCCTGCTGGACTCATGGTGTCTTTCCATTCAGATTTTCATTCATGTGCTTTTAATCTCTGGTACATCTGTAGTAGATTTGTAATTAGACCTGTAATGACCTCGTAGATCTGAAACCAGGACTAGGAATTGAATTGAATTGAACATGTCAAATGTCTTGTTAGTGCCTCTGGCGCAGCCAGAGTCACTCTTATTATTGCTCAAGCTTATTATTTATTCTTCCGTATAAACTTCGGCGCATAACTAGTCCCGCAGCTTTGAGAAAACGCAAAAAAAAACAAAACGTAGAAACGTGCACCTTAAGCGGGAATCGTGTGCTATGACTTTTATTAGCGATTGGTGCGCACGTTTTTGCGCAATGTGCGAAAACGTGCGCTTTTTGGCCCATCCGGAACGCAGTGGGAGAACTTTGGGGCCTCACCACTCGCACACCGTTACTCGACAAATTCTGAACCGATGTAGAAAGTTGTAGGCCCTGAATTTAACTACAGTCCTGAGAATTTTCAGAGCGATCGCACAAATAGTTTTCGCACGAAGTGCAAAAACATTTCCAAATTTCCAAACTAATGGGGAGATTTTCCCATGTATGTGTGTGGCGCGGAATGTCACACTGTGGATGGGAGGAGGTAAAATAAAAAAAATCACCTTTGTTGCTGAAAAATGCAGCAGTGTACACAAATGGGCAGCAGCCCCCCCGTGGCACTCTCGAAATTTCTGCGAGGAAATTGTCTAGTTAGTGCCACAGCTGCACCAAGTGGCACGCCTCCTCCATAGCTATGCAATAGCAATGGAGGAGCAGTGCCTCTTGGCGCAGCAAGAGGCACTATTGTTATTCTGTGTATTTATTCATCATCATCATCTGCTTATTCATTTTCTGGACAAATTTCTTTTCGCTACTCCTCCTACAGATTTCAGACGACCGAGGCGCATCATATATCAAAACGTGCGGCTCGATCGGGAATGGTGTGCTGACTTTTGGTGTTGAAATTCCCATTTTCCCCAAAGTTATTCCCAAGAAAACGGCCAAAAAAAACCCATTCAAAGCGGATGGGAAAACGTCAAAAAAAAAAATCACCTTTTTTCTGAGTCATCTAACTTTCGCATACCTGCACGTACAAATGTCATTCAAACTTCAAAACGGAGCAAAACTTCTCTTCTCTCCAAAACACCAAACAGTTTTTTCCCAAGATGTAAACTTTTCAAGATATGAGCACTCAAGCGAGGACTGGAAATCACTTTTTCGTCAAATCTAGAGTGCAGGTGTCGGTTGGTAGAGTGGGAGAAGCAGTAAAAAATAACCCAAATCTTTATTTGTAACTCGAGCTCACGGCCAAACCGTAAAAAGGAGACAAATAATTTTTGGTCAGAATGTAGACATAGGTTGGGATTCATAAAATGTGACTTTGACAGGCGGGGTATGCACAAAATTTAAACGGGTGGGGGGGGGGGGGGGGGGGGGTAGAGCGGCGCCAATACCTGTCTCAGTCTCCATTCACTATAATGTAATCAAAAGTTTTCTTCAAAAGAATCTCACTCTGTCTTCGTACTGAGCTTACTCACTCATTTTACGGAATATCTGAATAAAATTAAGATTGTCAGAATCTTCTGGCTTCCGTGTCTCTCACGATGTTTTCGTTTTTCTGCTACGAGCTACAGTTTTCTCACAAATCTGAGTCATTTGAGACCTTGTCAGAAGCCAAAATCTGGGTTTTTCTCACAGCCAAACCGGAAGGTTCTGAAGAGAGGTTCTTGTTGCCGGGGCAACCAGCAGTCAGCTGCTGACTCATTTAGCCAGTTCTGGCTAAATGAGTCAGCAGCTTCACATGAATCTGACCCTTTTGACCTTAGCCGATCCCGGTTCATGGTGTATATATATATATATATATATATATATATATATATATATATATATATATATATATATATATATATATATACATATATATATATATATATATATATATATATATATATATATATATATATATATATATACATACACATATATATATATATATATATATATATATATATATATATATATATATATATATATATATATATATGTGATTGGAGACCTTGTCAGAAGCCAAAATCAGGGTTAACCGGAAGGTTCTGTGTGCTGAGTCATCACCCCCCCCCCCCCCCCCCCCCCACACACACACACACACCTGGGTGGTATCAGGTGGTGTCGGACTCAGTATTGAGTCCTTGACCTTCATTGGTGCAAATTAGCACCGCCCCTTCTTCTGATTGGTCGATATGTGATAGTTCCTATTTTCTGCAATAACTTTTGAATGGTTTGTTATAGGAAATGTCATCGCAATCATCCGGCAGTAGTCCCGTGGCACTTTGTGTGTTTGTGTATATATATTATATACACACTGCTGTGTTTCCATTTGGTGGAAACATGTTTTTACTTCCCTTCTTTGTGAGAATTAGCTTAATTTGAAATACTCCATAAGTGGATAGATGCCATCTTGACACAAGGAACAGAATCTAGATTTGATGTGTTTCAGCATCATTATCTCCTTCTATCTCCATCTTTAAAGTTTCCATTCTCATTCATGTATTTTTAATCTTTAGTACATCTGTAGTAGATTTGTACACAGTTAAACTCCCAAAACCTCGTCAACAACATTAGAGCTCAGAGAGGAACGTGGAACTAGAAATAACTGCTGTTTGTCCAAACTGTCCAAACTTAGCTGCTCTTAACTCTTCTTTACCGGATCTCCAACCTACAACCAATCACTCTGTCAGTAACGCTGACGACAACTAAACTAAACTAAACTACACTCGTCTTCATTAACAACTCAGATCCGTTCCAGGTCGATACGGAGCTGAGTAGCTAAAGTGATGACAGATAACCGTTTCCTGCGTTAGTCACCAATCAAAATATACAGACGTTTGTGGTTTTATGTCATTTTATCTGACGTGGTTTATAAAAATCCCTGTTCGTTCGGGGGCGGGAGGTTCATGTTTGGTCGTGCCCTGGTTTGGTTTCGGTTGTGGACTCTAGGACTCTAGGACTCTGGTCCTGGTCTGGACTCTAGGACCGGTCTGGTCCTGCCACCCCCCCGGTCCCCGGTCCCTCGGTATCTCAGATCCAGTTCTTCCCCAGATCCAGTTCTTTGTTCGTCTCTCTGGAGGTTACAGCTCCAGAAACTAATGGACAGTGACGGCTTTCACCACAAATATGTGTTGAAGAGGTCAGCGAGGCTCCGCCCCCTTCAGCCAGTAGGCCCCGCCCCCTCAAAGAGGCCCCGCCCCTCCCCGTAGGCCCCGCCCCCTCCCGCCCCCCCGGTCACACAGGCCCGGCCCCCTCCCGTCCCCCCGGTCACAGACATCAGGAACAATAATCGCTGTGTCATCGTCCACGGAGCAGCTGAATCGGCCGTCTGTTCTGATCCGTCTGTTCTGATCCGGAGAGTCTGATTCTGTCACAGTTGGTTTGGATCAGAGAGAAAAGAGAGAAAAGGCCAAGAGAAAGTAGAAAGTGGAAAGTAGAAAGTAGAAAGTAGAGCAGAAACAGAAGCAGAAGCAGAAACAGAAAGGTCAGGTCTAGTTCTGCAGAACCGTGTTCAGCTGCTGATGTTCCTCATCTGTGTTTTCATGGTTTATAATTACGTAACTGAGATTTATCTCTGCAGTCGTTAATCTGGTGGTTCCCTGTGTGTGTACATGTACGTGTGTGTGTGTGTGTGTGTGTGTGTGTGTGTGTGTGTGTGTGTGTGTGTGTGTGTGTGTGTGTGTGTGTGTGTGTGTGTTTGTGTGTGTACATGTACATGTGTGTGTGTGTGTGTGTGTGTGTGTGTGTGTGTGTGTGTGTGTGTGTGTGTGTGTGTGTGTGTGAGATAATCTCCATCATCAGCAGCTGAGGCTAAAAGGCACGCGGGCAGAACTTCCTGTCCTGGAGAATCAGGTTTCTGACTCCGGCTGCTGCTTTAATGGAAACATATTATTCTCTTTATCTTTTACCCACAGGAAACAATAAATAATATGTTCTTTAAAGCAGCTGGACGGTTATTCCCTGGCGGTAACGCCGGTCACCTCCCACTGTTCCGCTCTCTGATTGGCCGAACAGTCTCCCCGCTTCTCCACTTCCTGTGTGTCAATAACGTTACGGTTTAACATGTTTAATATGTTTAATATGTTTAATATGTTTAATATGTTTAATATGTTTATGTTTAATATACTGGACCAGTGTTGGGCACTTTCCTCCTTCTCAGGAACTAGTTCAAAGTTCAGTTCACATCGTTTAAAAACAGTTCACGTTCATAGTTCACCATTTTCACCTTGAACCGGTTCAAATTCAGTTCATTTCAATGTTTTTAGGTGAGAAGTAGGAATGAAACTCCGCCCTATGGTCATGTAAAGATGCACCTGGCTCGGGTCGCCGTTGCCATGGAGACGGTGCCCCGCGGTAGGAGAGTGTGCACTGCATTGTGTGTAATGTAGTGTGAAGTCGTCATCTCGTCCAGCATTTTAAATGTGTGCGCCGCCCGGTGGTGAAATGTACAGGGCTTGGTCGTCTTGACGACATCATCTGGTGGAGCCGCCATGTTGGAAGCTACTTTAGCTGCTACTTTAGCTGCTACTTTAGCTGCTCTTTGGTACAGACGAGCTCCCTCTTTGTCGTTCTTCGCTCTCTCTTCGTTCGAGCTCATTGGCAAGATTGATAACACCTTGGAGAAGTTGGAAGCTCGGCTTGGCGGGAAGTGATCACAAGTTCGTCTGATTGGAGTCGCCATTGATGAACCAGAGACTGAAAGGCAGACAGAAAATTACTGGGCGGCCTGTTTTTCAATATAATTGTTGATTCTATAATCTGGCCTTGACAGAGCAGCTTGGCCGATCGCTCTGGTCACAATCTCCCTGGTGGAATGTAAAAAGGTGACTCTGCCCCCACTAACCCTCCCCTCTCAGGAACATCTGCGGACCTGTTTCAGAACTGACCGAGCCGTCTGATAACATCAAGGACATTTGGCTGAGAGCAGCTCTGGGCGAAGTTCACGGACCTATCGCGTCACAGACACTTACTGAAAAACACACACACTTCCTTCAACTTCAACGCCTTCCTTGGCTCCTCCCTCTTACCTAACCCTAACCCTACCTAACCCTAACCCTCTTCGTCGTTCTTCGCTCTCTCTTCGTCGTTCTTCACTCTCTCTTCGTCGTTCTTCGCTCTCTCTTCATCGTTCTTCGCTCTCTCTTTATTTGGAAATATATTGCATTCAATTCAATGTTGTCACATTTGAACCGGTTCATGCTCAACGCTGAACTGTACATATACGTAACGTCCACCGCTACGTGGATATGAGATGATCCTGGTGGACATGTGACTGTGAAGGAGCAGCTCTGCTCCCCAGACGTCTAAAACCAAGACCCGGTGTGCCGAAACCTGTATCGTTACTAGACGGCAGAATCGGTGTCACATTGTTCTCATAACGTGCAACAAGCAGAAGCCGTGCTCTTCCCACAGTCTGTCCTTTTTCAGACTCTGGGTTTGAGTTCTGCCCCCAAGTGGAGACCTACGGTATCACACCCTTAAAATAAAACAACCAAAAACATCTGCTATTTACAAACTGCTGCTCTTTTTTTATTGTCTCCAATCAGACTGCACATATTCTTTATACTGTATATTCTCATGTTTACCGTCTCAGCATAATTTACTACTTTACTATATTGTACATATCTACAATACTGTATATATCCTTTAATAGTTTGTCACGGTTACAAAACTGCTGCTCACTTTGGGGGGGTCACCTGGGGGTCACCTGGTTCTGAAACTAAGAGGACACCTGGGTGTACAAATCCAGATTCTTTGAACGTCTCTCTGTCTCTCTGGACATTATTATCATCATCAGGTTCCTAATGTGATTTCAAGGCTGTTCTGGCAAAACAGACGGTAGGGGGGGAAATGAAATTTGGTGTAATGGGTTATTATGTCAGAGGAACGACAGCTGTGTGTGTGTGTGTGTGTGTGTGTGTGCGTGCGTGCGTGTGTGTGTGTGTGTGTGTGTGTGTGTGTGTGTCCTAAGGCACTGATGAGCAGCTGTGGTGAGTTCCCGTTACCACGGAGACGGCTGGTTCCATCAGCAGGAACCAACAGAGCTGTAAAGGTCTGAGTAGCGAGGTTAGCGGTTGTAGCGAGGTTAGCGGTTGTAGCGAGGTTAGCGGTTGTAGCGAGGTTAGCGGTTGTAGCTCGCGGCTACGTCCTGGTTTATGTCCGTCGTTCTGGCCGGAGCTTTTAGAGGTTTAGAAAGGTTTTAACCACCTGGAACCTGAATCTGGTCCTGAAGGTCCAGAGTCTCTAGTCTGAACCGGCTTTACGGTTCATCTTCAGATTAAAAACACGTCACTTATCCCCCGTTCTTTAACTTTTATTCTTGTTTTTGGTGTAAAAAACATCTTGACTGGTTGTAGTTGGTCTTAGAGCGATCTGAGGCTGCATTTACCCAACACTAATGTTATAAAAATGAAGACCAATCTCAACCAGGTCCAGGTTCTGGACTTGGACCGGGTCCAGGTTCAGGTCTGGACAAGGTCCAGGTTCTGGACCAGGTCCAGGTCGTTTCAGAACCTGGATTCTTTAATTCTTCATCATTCTAATATGGACCTGCTGCTGTGTTTGGGACCACTTCCTGTCACATGACCCAGTTTCAGACTGATGACATCACATTTGGGACCAGACTGACCGACGTCAGGGGGCTCCATGTTCTGGTTCTGGTACAGTCCGGGTTGTGGGGTTCTGGACCCTTGAGAGGGTCTGCTGGTGGACCGGTCTAGTCCGTCTCCTGAACCTGGTCCTGGACCTGTGACCCTTGTACGGTCGACTCATGAGACTCATGAGACTCGTGAGAAATGCCAAATTCTCCCCCAGACGTCTTCCAAACCCTGGCCGGTTCCTCCAGGGTCTTCTTGACCTCATTGAGGATTCTGTGTCTTTGGACTCGTCTTGGCTGGACATCGTCTTCTAGGATGAGTGTCCTCTAAACCAGTGTTTCCCAACCCTGGTCCTGGTCTGAAACAGGACAGACCTGAGGACCAGGGTTGGGAAACACTAGGGGTGTGCAAACAAGGGTACAGATATGTACTTAGTGTAAACATATCTGCCATATTTAAAGTAACAATAAGAAATGTGCATTCTTGAAAATGAAATGATTCAGCAGTTAATTCAGTCTGGAATCTGGATAGGATAAAAAATAAAATAAATAAAAAAAATAAAAATAATGAATCGATTCTAAATCGTCACATGACGCATCGCGATGCATCGACACATCGATGAATTGCACCCACCTCTAGGAAACACTGGACTAAACCGTCTCCAAGTTTAGACAGTCTAACTGATGAATGTCTAGTCTCTGATGATGGTTCTGTTTCCGTTCTTCTGCTGATCATATCCATGATTGGACGTCTTCAGAGATGTCCTTCAGTGATGGATGTCTTTAGAGATGTCTTCAGTGATGGATGTCTTCAGAGATGGATGTCTTCAGTGATGGATGTCTTTAGAGATGTCTTTAGAGATGGATGGAAGCGGTTCTTTCCTCTAAACCAGCAGAGAGTTGGTGCTGCCTCGGAACCGGTTCTTCTGGATGTTCCTGAATGTTGTGATCAGATCCAACAGTTTGACGTGTGTTTCCTGTGTTTCCTGCAGCGGTGAAGCGTGAAACGACCTCTGAAACGACCTCTGAAATGACCTCTGAAATGACCTCTGGAACCGAGCCGAGCCGAGTGTGAACCGTCTCCGAGTTCCTCTTCAGCTGAGGTGAGTTCCCATTACCACGGAGACCCCGTTACCACGGAGACCGGCTGGTTCCATCAGCAGAACCAACAGAGCTGTAAAGGTACCGAGTACCGAGGTTAGCGGTTGTAGCTCGCGGCTACGTCCTGGTTTATGGGCGTAGTGACGTCACGACCTTCAGGTTTATTCATCTCTCATCTCAGGCCACGTTTCCACATAGCCGGTGTTGAAGAATAATATAAAATCCAGTTCAGAAGTCTGCTGTGGTGTAGAGAGTTTTAGTCTGTGGTGTAGAGAGTTTTAGTCTGTGGTGTAGAGAGTTTTAGTCTGTGGTGTAGAGAGTTTTAGTCTGTGGTGTAGAGAGTTTTAGTCTGTGGTGTAGAGAGTTTTAATAATAATGATAATGACTTGGATTTATATAGCGCCCTTCTAGGCACCCAGAGCTTTACAGAAATCATTATTCATTCATACACATTCTCACCAGTGGTGGTAAACTACATTTGTAGCCACAGCTGCCCTGGGGCAGACTGACAGAAGCGTGGCTGCCATATCGCGCCTAACGGCCCCTCTGACCACCACCAACATTCACACACATTCACACACATTCACACGGGGCAGGTGGGTAAGGTGTCTTGCCCAAGGACACTACGACAGCAAACTGGGACAGAGCGGGATTCGAACCGCCGACCTTCCGATCATTGGACGACCCGCTCTACCACCTGAGCTACTGCCGTTTTAGTCTGTGGTGTAGAGAGTTTTAGTCTGTGGTGTAGAGAGTTTTAGTCTGTGGTGTAGAGAGTTTTAGTCTGTGGTGTATTTAGTTTTAGTCTGTGGTGTATTTAGTTTTAGTCTGTGGTGTAGAGAGTTTTAGTCTGTGGTGTAGAGAGTTTTAGTCTGTGGTGTAGAGAGTTTTAGTCTGTGGTGTATTTAGTTTTAGTCTGTGGTGTAGAGAGTTTTAGTCTGTGGTGTAGAGAGTTTTAGTCTGTGGTGTATTTAGTTTTAGTCTGTGGTGTATTTAGTTTTAGTCTGTGGTGTAGAGAGTTTTAGTCTGTGGTGTAGAGAGTTTTAGTCCGTGGTGTAGAGAGTTTTAGTCTGTGGTGTAGAGAGTTTTATTCTGTGGTGTAGAGAGTTTTAGTCTGTGGTGTAGAGAGTTTTAGTCTGTGGTGTAGAGAGTTTTAGTCTGTGGTGTAGAGAGTTTTAGTCTGTGGTGTAGAGAGTTTTAGTCTGTGGTGTAGAGAGTTTTAGTCTGTGGTGTAGAGAGTTTTAGTCTGTGGTGTAGAGAGTTTTAGTCTGTGGTGTAGAGAGTTTTAGTCTGTGGTGTAGAGAGTTTTAGTCTGTGGTGTAGAGAGTTTTATTCAGTAGCCGGCGGTGAGCAGACCTACAGAGCGTGTCTGGGTTGGTGTGCTGACCCAGAGTGGTTGGAATCATGACTTTTATACAGTAAGTTCAAAGTACAAAAGGCAAGAATCAACAAGCCAAAGGTAAAAGACAAAAAGCAATTAAAGGGTATTTACAGTCAGATGTGATCTGTGGCCAAATGAGTTGGTATTAGCATATCAGTCAGTCAGGAACTTCATCATATGGTATTCCCGTGGTTCAAGTCTGTGTTTGAGTTCAGTTCAAAGCTTGTGAGCCCTGCAGGGGGAGTTTCACATCACAATGGTGTTGCAGTGTCTCAACAATTCACTTTTTTTTGTGTGTGTTGTTGTTGGGTGTCATTTAATTACAGTCAATCTCAATTTTGAACAGAACGTCTGAATTTTCCTCCTCCACTGATGGAACAGGTTGAGTTACAGTGGAGTACATAGACATGACATGTGATCAGAAGCCAAATAACAGTTAGGAGTCCAAACCCAAGCAAAGCAAATTCAAAAATCAAGTAACCAATGTGTCCTAACTGCTCTTTAAACCAATCAAACAAACCAGTGGTGACAGGGGTATGTAATGTTTTGCAATATCTTTCAAGTGATCCGTTATATCTTGGACCTGTGGTCAGGTATAAAGGTACAAGACTCAGTTTTAATGACAGCACAAGTTACCCCTTGAGAGGCTAATAAATAGTCCAGTGCAGCACGATTTTGTAAGGCCATCATCCTTACAGCAGTCATTCCTGATGAGAGCATAGACAGGCCTTTTGCAGTGATGTTACGTCTTCAACTGCATGGGATAAATCTCTTATCTGGTCCAAAGCTGCCATGACTCCGTAATTTGGGACAAGGGCACCAAAAAATCTTGTCCATGGCGTTTGTGTGTGTGTGTAAAATTCTCTTTTAACAATGCGAATTTTCGGTGGTACAGTAAGGATTCTCATGGCTGGTACCACATGGCCCAGACCACATACTCCAGACCAACCGTTTGGAAGGTATTCATAAGCCTTCATGCCACAAATCCAGTAAAAACCTTTTGGTAGAGGTATGGAACAGTGATTAACCATTGTAGCAAGATAGCTATAATCCTCAATACAATCGGACAGTGGATTTCGGCTTGTTTTAGGCTTAACAAGCGGTTCTTCAGAAGGAGAGTATGTGGAGTCACATTTTGATGTTCCTAGGTGAATGGTTAAGTTTATCACAGTATAATTGTCTCGTTTGTGGGGGTTTGTGACAGGTGCATTGCTCCTAAGAGGAATTGAAGTTCAAAATGTAACAGGTGTCACATGAAGTAATTGGTTTTGTTTATGGTATTTGTAAGGTTACCTGTCTTGTTCCTGTGACAGATGTGATTATCATGGCATGTACAATGCCACTGCCCCTCTGTTCCTCTGCTCCTCTGCTCCTCTGCCAATCGTGGATTTCTTGGGGTGGTGAAGTTCAGCTACTTCTGGGCTTTCCGGGCCTGCGTTGTTTCTTTCACTGTCTCCGACGGTGGTGAGGACGAAGACCCCCAGGAAGAAAAGGGAATCGGCTGGTTTCCGGTGCATGGTGGAGGAGTTGTTTTCTTGCAGTGGGATGCGTGGAACCAGGTTAGACGCCCCTCACATTTGACTCCAGTGTCGGTGGTGCAGGACGTGTTGAGCCTTGGACCAGCGAGGTTTTCTCTGACACGGACCCAGTCCCGGGTTATGGCATGGTTTGCCACTAGGAGGAGACTGGACAGCTTTTACTTTTCTGTGGATTGACTGAACGGCAGAGGTTACAACAGAACAGAATGATATCATGGATTCATCCATGGCATGGAAGTCCATCTTCTTCATATATACAGAACTGAATTGCTTGGTATAGTCATAGGTCTACCCGTAATCCTTTCATGAGGCGTGAGTTTGTGCTTCCTAATGGGTGTTGACCTCATTGACATCAGGACTAAACGCAACAACATTGTCCATTTAAGTCCAGTTTAAAAAATGATCTACACATACAAGAACATTTTCATACAAGAACATTTTCATATCCCTCACATTTTGGTATATGAATAAAGTCTATTTGTAGAGCTTCAAAAAGGTCACAGTGGGGGGAAGTGTTGATAATGTTTGTAATATTTTTTCATAGGATGCCAATCTTGGAGCTTATCAGTCTTTCAACACTATCTGACACATTCCCCCTTTGCTCACGTGTGATCAACTATGTGACATGCATGCTAGTCACGGGTACAAAGATGTGGGTGTCACAACGCGGCCGTCGTTGCTGACCCACAAATTATTTACATTTTTACAACCATGGGAAAGCTACAATATGTGTTTCTTCACCTCAGTAGTCTCTTGTAGGGGGGCTACATCATTAGGAGAAACCAGGTCGTTAGCGGGTATAGAAGGACAGAGTTTTACATGGACAGGTAAGCCAAATTTGGCAGTTTCTTTTGCTGCATGGTCAGCTGAAGCATTGCTTAGTGAAACAGGGTCCTTGGACTGGGTGTTTGGCTTCACATTTAACAAAGCAGTAGATGAAGGTAGTTGACAGGTTTGTAACAGTTCACCAATCAATTTACCATGTTTAACGGGTGTCTCCGAGGATGAGATAAATCCTCGGTTCGCCCACAATATACCAAAATCATGTACACAACCAAAAGCATATCTGGAATCTGATACGTGGAAACGGGGCCTGAGTCACCTAGGACCCCACGCCGTGACCCCGAGGCCCCGCCCACCTCAAGCCCCGCCCACCGCCGATGCCCCGCCCACCCCAAGCCCCGCCCACCCAGACTTCCCTTTGTCTGTTTTGTAATAAATTAGAATGTAAAGTAGAAACTCTGGTCTTTATTTAAAGATGAAGACGGAAACGAGGCGTTAAAATATAACTGGAGGTTTTTCTATTCTCTAGACATGTTACACGCACGCACGCACGCACGCACGCACGCACACACACACACACACACACTTATAAACACACGGACAGCACTTCTAACGGATGCCCTACAGTGTCTGGATGATGTTCAGTTCTGTCAATTCAGCTTCTTTTTCTGCTTAGACACACACACACATATAAACACACACACACACACACACACACACACACACACACACACACACACACACACACACACACACACACACACACACACACATATAAACACACACACACACACACACACACACACACACACACACACACACACACACACACACACACACACACACATATAAACACACACACACACACACACACACACACACACACACACATATAAACACACACACACACACACACACACACACACACACACACACACACACACACACACACATATAAACACACACACACACACACACACACACACACACACACACACACACACACACACACACACACACACACACAGCAGCTCCCGCTGGGCTTCACCTCCCTGTTCACCTCCTCCTCCTCCTCCTCATCATCATCTTCATCATCTTCATCCCTCCCTTCATCCTCCTTAACCCCCCCCAACCAGTGTCTCTAACTCCCCCCATGAAACCTTGGATCCATTTTTATTTCAATTCTGAACCAGGAAGTGGGAGGCGGAGGGGGGGCGGGGGCAGTAAACGGCGGGGGTGAGATAGGGCCTGGGGGGGGCAGTAAACGGCTGCCCCCCCCAGGCTATGGCTGCCCCCCCCCCACCAGGGGGCAGCCATAGCCTGGGGGGGTGAGATAAAACCTGGGGGGGCAGCCGGCACTAAACGGCCTCTTTGTCCGTCATGAATATGTGATGTAACGATGAAGGTGAGACGTCTGTTGTGAAACAAACTCGTTAGGGGGTCGTCAATATTTCAGGAGGGGGGTCTGAGGAGGAGGAGGAAGAGGGGGGTGTGAGGAAGAGGAGGAAGAGGGGGGTCTGAGGAAGAGGAGGGTCTGAGGAAGAGGGGGGTCTGAGGAAGAGGAGGGTCTGAGGAAGAGGAGGGTCTGAGGAAGAGGAGGATCTGAGGAAGAGGAGGGTGTGAGGAAGAGGAGGATCTGAGGAAGAGGAGGGTGTGAGGAAGAGGAGGGTGTGAGGAAGAAGAGGATCTGAGGAAGAGGAACATGGGGGGGACAATGGGGGGGTCTGACAGAAGACTCATGGCAAACACCTCAAACACTCAGTCAAGGTGTGAATGTTTGGAGACAAAGAGGAGGAAGTTCTTCAGACCTCTATTTCTAAAGGTGGGAGGAAACAACACAGATACTGAGACACCCCTGGGTGTCTCCCCCTAGTGGAGAGGAGGGAACATGACCTGTTTCACCTGACACTCTTTACACTTTCTTACAGTTTGATCAGGTTTGATTGGGTCAGTCCGTCGTTAACCTCTCAACTACAGGGTCATTAACGACACAGGAACACAGGAAGTGCTGCTCCTCTCTCTCCAGGAGCTGTGATTGATCTGGATCACCATGATTACCCATCAGCTACCTCTGCATCATCTCCTCCTCCTCTGTTGTTCTCTCCATCGTCTGCCCCCCCTGAACTCGTCCTCCACCTCTTCTCTTCCTCTGTTCTCTTCCTCCGTCTCCCCGTTTAACTGGGTCAGTCTGCAGCATCCAGCTGCATCCACATCCACCGTCGCCATGGCAACCACAGCCCCCCCCCCCATGCTGCCTTTAGGCCGTTGCCTAGCAACCCCCCCCCCCATGCTGCCTCTCCACTCACCTTCCCCCGGGGGGCGGGGGGTTCTTTCTTCCAGGTCAGCTGTTCTTGCCTCTCCTGTCGTGACAGGAAGTGCCGGCTCTTTCCTCCCCTGCGTTGCCGCGGTAACTAGTGGTGCGTTGCCGCGGTAACCAGTGGTGCTAGTGTCTCATCCACCGCAGGTAATATGTGTCTTTCCCTGCAGACATTTAGTCGCGTGAGGTCCACACATATTCTGGGTTGTTTATTTGGTTTGGCGACCACGACCGTTAAGTCGGCTCCTCAATCTTCCTTATAACCCGTAATGTTTCCATCCCGTCCAGCTCTTCTTTGACTTGGTCCTTCACGGGTAACGGGACCTGCGTGGAGCTCAGAGTGCATAAGGGACTGCTCCCTCTTTCACCTTAATTTTGTAGCTTCCCTGCAGCTTTCCAAGCCCTGAAAACACTTTTGGGAACATCACCTTGTACTGGTTAGGGTTAGGGTTAGGGTTAGGGTTAGAGGTTAGGGTTAGGGTTAAGGTTAGGGTTAGAGGTTAGGGTTAAGGTTAGGGTTAGGGTTAGGGTTAGGGCTAGAGGTTAGAGGTTAGGGTAGGGTTAGGGTTAGGGTTAGGGTTAGGGTTAGGGTTAGGGTTAGAGGTTAGGGTTAGGGTTAAGGTTAGGGTTAGAGGTTAGGGTTAGAGGTTAGGGTTAAGGTTAGGGTTAGTACTGATGACTGTTCTTCTGTTTCTCCGCCTGGACTGAAGCTACTTGTTGAATCAGGTCAGTGCTTTAAGTGGGAAAAAATAAGTGCCGGTACTCTCCCCCTCCATGGGACTATGTAAATTTGTATATATATACATATATAAATATATATATGTATATATATATATATATATATATATATATATATATATATATATATATATATATATATATATATACATATATAAATATATATATATATATATATATATATATATATATATATATATATATATATATATATATATATATATATATATACATATATATATATATATATATATATTAAACTCTCCCACTCTGTTAAAAACCTCCTGTGTTTACCTTCATATTTCCGTTTGGCCGTGTATTTTGTCCCTCCAAGTTATTTCCGTCACAACCACGAGCGCGCCCGTATAGCTCAACGGGATGAGCAGGCGACTTGCGTACAGCGAACGCGGGTTCGATTCCAGTCACGGCACATTTTGCACCCACGTCCTACGAGTCTGTCTTTAACTGCACCATCAAATAAAGTTGCAAGAGCCGCATGACGCCGGCCAAAGAGCCGCATGACGCCGGCCAAAGAGCCGCATGCGGCTGGCGAGCCGCGGGTCGGCCAAGCGCGCCTTTACGTCCGTACGGCTTTGAGCATCAAAACACTTTAATCAAAAAATCCAACCTGTAGACTTTGGGGAGATCGGGGGGAGTTACTGACTGATGGGGAATCTGGGAAGAACAGTACCGGTACGCGCTGCACACAGTAAATCATTTCCGATACGCTGATGGGTACAATTTAGAAGTGCCGGTACTGCGTACCGCTCCGTGCCGGCCCACTTAAAGCCCTGAATCAGGTTCAACTTTATTAAAGGAGTGACGCCCATTAGTGGCATCACAAGGTTTTCTATGACATACACATTCTCCATTGTTTCCTTTCTCTCTGTCTTGATGTGTGACCTCACCAAGACTTGTACCGGGTATTTATCTGGACCTTTAATCCTCTTGAGTGGTTTGGGATGGCTGTAACCGAAGCTCCTGAGTCCAGTTTAAAGGTGACCTATTATGGCATTTAATGTATATTTTAAACAGGCCTTGAATGTCTTAAAAACAATCTAAAGCTTGTTTTTTCTACATAAATCATAAATCCAGCCTGTGGGCCCTGTCACTAGTTTTACCGCTTCTAACCTCTTTTTCTGCGCCTCATTTTTAGGGAAGGGGGGGGTATGATAATGAGGCTCTGTGCTGATTGGCTCCCTGAATGACGTGTAGCAGGGGAGGAGAATAAACCTCGCTCCGCCAGAGCAGCCCGAGCCTGTAAATAAATAAAACACTGAATTTTCACAAATGGAAACTTTATTGTTAAAAAAATAAAATATGAGTTGTATATA
>NC_084594.1:617776-670276 GCF_033807715.1 Cololabis saira | reverse complement strand
CAGGTGTGTTATACATAAAAATGTGCGTCTCCATCCTCCGACACCACGCATTACTTTTCTCTTTCAAAAGTGTTACCGTGGCGATGCTAGATGCCAAAAAGCGTGCCCACCCTTCATCTGATTGGTCCATATTTGATAATTCTCCAAAAGTCATCAAATTTTGCATGCAAGCCAGGCCTGGCGATACATTTGATATTTCATGGTTTGCATTAATGGGCGTGGCCTAACGGCTCAACAGCGCCCCCTTGAAAACTTTTCTCTGCCATAACTTTTGAATGGTTTTACATAGAGAGTCATGGGTGGTGTCATTGGACTCGGTATTGAGTCCTTGACCATAATTAGTGAAAATTAGCCCCGCCCCTTCTTCTGATTGGTTGTTCCTTTTTTCTGCTATAACTTTTGAATGGTTTGACATAGGAAGTCGTTGGTGTTGTCATTTCTGATATGCTTATGGGGGGCGGTGGCCGTGAGTGCGAGGGCCCGTTCATCGCTGCTTGCAGCTTTATTTTTTTTGTTTTCACAGTCTTTGTTTACATCGTCTTTGCATGTGTGCACTTTTATGGAGCTGCTGCCTGATCTCATTGTATCAATATAATAATAACTAGAAAAATGTCCTCGCAGAAATGTGGAAAGTGCCACGGGGGGCTGCTTCCCATTGATTCTCTATGTCAAACCATGCAAAGTTATCGGACTATCACATATCGACCAATCAGAAGAAGCAGTGGGGCTAATTTGTACCAATGAAGGTCAAGGACTCAATACCGAGTCCAATGACAACACCCATGACTCTCTATGTGAAACCATTCAAAAGTTATAGCATTTACTGTGTGTGTGTGTGTGTGTGTGTGTGTGTGTGTGTGTGTGTGTGTGTGTGTGTGTGTGTGTGTGTGTGTGTGTGTGTGTGTTGGGGGGATTATTTACTGGGGGGTATTTACTGTTGTATTTAATGTACAAAAACATCGTGAGAGACACAGAACCCGGCAGATTCTGACAATCTTAATTTTATTCAGATATTCCTTAAAATGAGTGAGTAAGCTCAGTATGAAGACAGAGTGAGATTCTTTTGAAGAAAACTTTTGATTACATTACAGCCAATGGGGACTGAGACAGGCATTGGCGCCGCTCTAGCCCCCCCCGTTTAAATCTTGTGCATACCCCGCCTGTCAAAGTCACATTTTATGAATCCCAACACCTATGTCTACATTCTGACCAAAAATGATTTGTCTTCTTTTTACGGTTTGGCCGCAAATAAAAATTCAGGTTATTTTTTTACTGTTTCTCGCACTCTAGAAACCAACACCGCACTCTAGATTTGACAAAAAAGTTATTTCCAGTTCTCGCTTGAGTGCTCATATCTTGAAAAGTGTACGTTTCCTCCGTTTTGAAGTTTGAATGACATTTCTACGTGCAAGTATGAGAAAGTTAGGTGACTCAGAAAAAAGGGAATAACTTTGGAAAAAAATAGGAATTTCACCACCAAGTCAAAGCACACTATTCCCGATCGAGACACGTTTTGATATATGATTCGCCTGGATCCTCCGAAATCTGTAGGAGTTGCAAACCAAAATCTGGCGGGAAAATTCAAAAAAAAAAATAAAATAAACACGCAGGATAACGATAGTGCCGTGGCTGCGCCAGAGGCACTATCTTGACAATAAAGAGAATCTTGAATCTTGAATCTTGAATGTTCAGTTACACGGCCTTTACTCCCCCTCTATCTCTGTGTGTTCACAGGTCCTCGCAGGAGAGTCTTCTAACCAATCAGGAGGGGCGAGGGTCGAGTGAAAGGATCGGGGATCGAGTGAAAGGATCAAGGATCGAGTGAAAGGATCGAGGATCGAGTGAAAGGATCGGGGATCGAGGGTCGAGGGTCGGGGATCGGGGATCGGGGATGGAGGATCGAGGATCGGGGGCGACCACCATGTCTGGGCCGGGCGGCCGTGTTGTGGCCCTGACTCTGCTGTCCTTCCTGCTGCCGTGGCAGGAAACGGCGTCCATCGAGGTTCCACAAGACCGTAAGAATCTAACCCGGGTTTAAACCGTCCAAAACTAGAGAATCCACATGTAACTGGGAGATCTGTGTGAACGGTGGGGATGAAGGTAGAGTTGTGCATCGTCTGCGTAGCAGCGTTGTGAGAAGCCGAGTGAATGAATGATCCGCTCCAGAGTGAATGAATGATTTGGTCCAGAGTGAATGAATGATTTGGTCCAGAGTGAATGAATGATCTGGTCCAGAGTGAATGAATGATTTGGTCCAGAGTGAATGAATGATCTGGTCCAGAGTGAATGAATGATTTGGTCCAGAGTGAATGAATGAATGAATGAGTGAATGAATGATCTGTTCCAGAGAGGGGGCCCCAGTACAGAGCCTTGGGGAACCCCTGTGGAGAGGTGATGTGATGAAGTTTCTTCTCCTGCTCTGCCACTGGACCGAACCATGAATGAATGAATGAATGAATGAATGAATGAATGAATGAATGAATGAATGAATGACTAGAATTGTATTTAAATACAGACCGTAGAGTTTCACATAGTTTACAGAAATTCAGATGGATTTAAAGAAGTTAATTTTGTCCACGGCTTTACAATTTAACTTGCTGATTCTTTTCGTCGGACAAGAATATTTAGGTTTTTAAATACCCGACATGTTTCTGCGATTACTTTACCACCTTACCACCGTCAGAGTCCACAGCCTCGGACCCTCGGATGTGCACAGAATATTCTTGTCCGACGAAAAGAATCAGCAAGTTAAATCAGAAATTCAGATCAGTCAGTCTGCTGTCTCTGCTCTCTTCATCTGAGTTTTTTGAAGGTGGTACCGGAGCCCAGAAGTAACATTATTAACTCCCACATCTGTTTGTGTCTCCTGTTTCACGCTGGACTAACAGAAAAGATCCTGCTGGACCGTAAGTGTTTAACCCCTCACTGCTAACGTTGCTAACGCTGAGCTGCAGACGCTAGTGGACTATTCTAATGTTTAATGTGTTTAATTGTCTCAGTGAAGCAGCCTCCCACCATCACCAAGCAGTCAGTGAAGGATTACATCGTGGATCCCAGAGACAACATCATCATCGAGTGTGAAGCCCGAGGAAACCCCGTCCCCATGTGAGTAACCCCGCCCCTTTAAGAACCCCTGGTTGCAGGTTCCAGTTCTAACCCGTCCCCTGGTTGCAGGCAAAGATCCTCTATACAGAAGATTAACGCATTACCATTAATGCCAATGGTATGAAATGGTATACACTTCCTGTCTCGTTAGTGGGCGTGGCCGCCCCTCTCCCCACATCGTTTTGGAACATACAACACTAGATACAGTACAACTTTCTTCCAAAAAGACTTAAATAATAAAAATAACAGTATTATTTTTCTCAAACATATTTTTATTGAATTTTTCCACAAAAATAGATGCACATGGCCGCTCGGTGGCACAGTGGGTTAAGCAGCGGCTCATATACTGAGGCTACACTCCTCCTGCAGCGGTCGCAGGTTCCAATCCCGGCCAGCGCACCTTTGCTTGATGTCATCCCCGATCTCTCTCTCTACCCCTTTCATATCTGCAGCTTGAATAAAGGGCCACTAGAGCCCAAAAAAAATCTCAAAAAAAAAAAGATGCACATACAAAGACACGGCAGAACTGTGAAATGCTCAGGCATCCAAGCCCCCATTTTAGCCGTCCCACCCCCCCCACATACAACAAGAAGTCAGGTTGCACCAAGGTAAATGCTGTGTAACAGTAGATGGTCCATCATTCCTGGAGCAATAAAAAACAAAAACAGTAGCTGGAAGTCAGGTTTCAGTTCAAGGCGAATAATGAAGTGAGCAGCAGAAAATACATATGAAGGGAAACAAACTTATCTCCAAACATACACTAAATAATGTATTTAAAGAAGGAAACCATAATAATGTTAATATTAAAGGGGATTTAAGTAGGGATGGTGCCATTGGTCTAAAAATTGGTAAAGTGTTCTAGGAAAGGCCCCCACACCTTATGAAATTTGTCTTTCAGGTTATGGATGGAATAGTATATTTTTTCCAGATTTAAGTAGGACATAATATCCATCACCCACTGAGCGTGGGTAGACTTCCCTCCAGAACTTCTCCAGACTGGGACATGTCCAGAACATGTGGATAAGAGAAGCCTCCTCTCTCTTACATTTGTCACAACATGGATCTACATCTGGGTAAAAACTGGATAATTTAGTCTTGGATATGTGAGTTCTGTGAACCACTTTAAATTGTAGCAAAGAGTGACGAGCACAAAGAGATGTGCCATTTATTAACTTAAAGACTGTCACCCACGTGTCTTCTGGTATAGACAAATTCAGATCCTGTTCCCACGCCGTTTTAATCTTTATTAAGGGGGCTTGCCTTACAGAGAGCAATTTACTGTAAATGACCGATATTAACCCTTTATGTGATGGTTGTAAACAGAGAAATGATACTCAAATCTGGTCCCACAGGAAAATTTGATATTTGGCATCGAAGAAAGTCCCTTACCTGTAAATATCTGAAAAAATGTGAGTTTGGGAGATTAAAATTTTTAGAAAGTTGTTCAAATGATAGAAATATATTATCAATAAAGATATCTTTAAAGCGACAGATACCTAGTCTTTGCCATTCTTGAAATTTGGGGTCTAGTAGGGAAGGTTGAAAAAGGTGATTAGCTACAATACAGCCTGAGAGGCAGAAAGCAAGAAAGCCAAAATGTCTCCTGAACTGAGTCCACACTCTCAGTGTGTGCCGTACCACAGGGTTATCTGTAGGTATAGTTGAAGTGAAAGGGAGTGAGGAACCAAGAAGTGCAGGAATGGAAATGTTTTGGGCAGATCTTACCTCCATCGACACCCATATGGGTCGATCAGGTCCACTGTGAAAGTGTGACCAGAAGGTAATGCAACGGATATTGGCCGCCCAGTAATAGAAATGGAAGTTGGGCAACGCCATGCCTCCATCCTTCTTAGATTTTTGGAGATGAGTCTTATTTAGTCAAGGCCGTTTTCCCTTCCAAATGTATGACGATATAGCCGAGTCTAGTGATTCAAAAAATGATTTAGGAATGAATGTTGGCACGGACTGGAACGTGTATAAAAACTTTGGTAAAATAGTCATTTTTATCGAATTAATTCGACCAGCCAGGGAGGTTGAGAGAGGAGACCATTGTTTTGTGTGATTTAACAAACTAATAAAGTTCTCCTTGAAAAGGTGCATATGTTTTTTCGTTATGGCAATGCCCAGGTAAGTGAATTTGTGTTTCACAATCTTAAAAGGAAAGTTGGTGTATCCCACCGCTGTCGACCCCTCACTGACAACGAAAAGTTCAGACTTATTCAGGTTTAGTTTGTAGCCTGAGAACTGGCTAAAATTGTTCAGTAAATCCAGCAGCACAGGTATTGAGCTATCTGGACGTGAAATGTAACACAAAAGGTCGTCCGCGTACAGAGACACCCTATGTTCAACACCATATCGCCATATACCGGAGATCCTCTCACAGTTCCGAATCGCTATCTCTAATGGCTCAATTGCCAGGTCGAATAAAAGCGGGCTTAGAGGGCACCCTTGTCGGGTTCCACGGCTGAGCGTAAAGGGCTGTGACAGCTGAGAGTTGGTCAGGACTGAGGCGACAGGGCATGAATATAAAAGTTTTATCCAGGTGATAAAACTAGGACCAAAGCCAAATCTCTTTAACGTTGCAAATAAGTATACCCACTCTACCCGGTCGAACGCCTTTTCTGCATCCAGAGAGAGGACACATTCAGGAGCCCCCCCGGAGGGAGAGTACAGAATGTCAAACAGACGACGTATGTTAAAGTATGACTGGCGATTTTTGACAAAACCAGTTTGATCTTCTGATATGACTGATGGTAGTATGTTTTCCAATCTACGGGCCAAGACTTTGGACAAGATTTTGGTGTCAACATTTAGTAAAGATATTGGCCTATATGATGAGCACTCAGTCGGGTCCTTGTCCTTTTTGGCAATGAGTGTGATACACGCCTCATAGAATGAAGTCGGGAGTTTGCCTTGTTTGAATGAGTCAGATAGAGCTGCACTTAGGTGAGATGAAAGAAGAGGGGAAAATGCCTTGAAAAATTCTGCTGGAAACCCGTCGGGCCCAGGGGATTTACCGGATTGCAAGCAAAGGATAGCTGCAGCAATCTCCTATTTTGTTATTGGTTCTTCTAATTTCATTTTGTTATCAGTGGAAAGTGTAGGGATACTGGGGTCATTTAAAAAATCATTCATCGAATTAGTGTTAGAAAATCCAGAGGTGTAAAGTTTGGAATAATAGTCCCTGAATGCATTATTGATCTTTACATGATTCGAAGTGATAGTCCCATCTTCCATTTTAACTTTTTTTATGTGCCCCTTTGATTTAAGTCCCCTCAGTTGACTAGCCAACAATTTCCCTGATTTATCACCATGGATGTAAAACAAGCTCTTACTTCGCAACAGTTGACGTTCAATTTGGTACGTCGAAGCCAGGTTGAATTTGGTTTGGAGCTCCACACGTTTATTATAAAGATCTGGGTCTTTGACAAGGGAGTATTTCTGATCTATGTCCTTGATTTGCTTAAAATAACAGTACTATTAAGCAAAGAAGCACGTTTTATTTTAGTTTTAAACTTCATTTCATCCGATGGAAAAACGATGAGAGCCAAATCTCGCGAGAGTGTGTTGCTCAGACAGAGACAGGTCTCAAACAAAGTTCATTTTCTCCTAATCTGTCGGTCTGAAAATGTCCATTTTGGTGTCAGAATGTTAGGTTACTATGGGGCGAAGGCATTGGTAATAATCTGTGCTCACGTTCACTTTTCCCATAGGACTCAATAGACTCAGGACCTACTTCCTGTCTCCTAAAGGGGCGGGGCAGTCACGTGACACAGATACAGGAAACACAACCGTAGTGGGCTGTCTCATTTATTGAATGTCTCTGTTGCAGGTTCCAGTGGCGGCGGAACGGGAAGGTGTTCTCCACCGGGAAGGACCCGCGGGTCACCATGAGGAAACGGTCCGGGACTCTGGAGATCAGTTTCAGGAACGGGGGCCGGCCCGAGGACTACGAGGGCGAGTACCAGTGCTACGCTAGCAACGACTACGGGGATGCCCTGTCCAACAAGATCCTGCTGCGGGTGTCCAGTGAGTACCAGAACCAGAACCAGAACTAGAACCGGAACTAGACCTGGACCTGAACCAGACTTGAACCAGACCTGAACCTGGACCAGAACCAGGATCAGACCTGAACCAGACCTGGACCTGGACCAGAACTAGAATTGTGCACTTTGAGAAAAAAGAGAAAAGATTAATGTTGAAATACGATTTCAAGAATAAAGTAGAAATTTCACCTTTTTTCTCAACATTCAACTTTTTTCTCGAAGTGCATAATGAAAAAAAAATCTTCCTCTAAAATATTAGAAACTGATACTGATTCTCCCATAGGCCACTACAGCATAGCTGATAACTCTTCAGAATACAATTAAACAGCTTAGAAATATATTTGAATAATGGTGAATGAAAAACAGATATATTAAAAATCTATAAACTTTGTTCAGCTTTCTTTTGGATGCAGATAATGTTGAGCGAGTTTCACTTAGATGTTTTAAACTGTTTTAAACTTAGATGTTTTAAACTGAGATGTTTTAAACGGTTCCACATCAACACCTTGATACCTGGTGGAGGATCAATGATGATAAGAATTGATTGATTTCTTCTTCTCTTCCTTGCAGAGGCTCCGCTGTGGCCCAAGGAGGTTCTGGAGCCGGTGTCGGTTCTGGAGGGTTCCCCGCTGGTTCTGCACTGCAACCCCCCGCCGGGCCTGCCCCCCCCCTACATCTTCTGGATGGACAGCGGTGAGCAGCTAACACGCTAACACAGACGCTAACGAGGGCTTAGCACCGACGGTTCCGATGGTTCTGATGGTTCTGGACCTCCGCCTCAACGCTAAAGACGATTCTGTCTGGCATTGATATCCCGCGGGTCCAGTGGTGGAAATTACCGGCTACAACCGTGAATATTTACACCTGTTTATTAATGCAGTCCCTGTTTAACCAATAAAAGTGAATTGAAGTGAATTGAATTGAATTGAATTGAATTGAATTGAATTGAATTGAATTGAATTGAATTGAATCCCGATGTTCCTGACTTTCCTGAAGTTGACATTCCTGACGTTCCCGACGTTCCTGATGTTCATGAAGTTGACGTTCCTGAAGTTGACGTTCCTGAAGTTGACGTTCCTGACGTTCCTGCTCTGTGAATCTGAGAGTTGATGGTTCTGTTCTGTCCTCAGGAATGTTCCCAATCCGGCAGGACAAACGGGTCTCCATGGGCCTGAACGGGGACCTTTACTTCTCCAACGTCCGGGTTCAAGACGCCGAGACGGATTATTGCTGCAACGCTCGCTTCCTGTTCACCCACACCATCCAGCAGAAGAACCCGTTCACCCTCAAGGTCCAGACCAGTGAGTACCAGAACCAGAACCAGAACCCTCAAGGTCCAGACCAGTGAGTACCAGAACCAGAACCAGAACCCTCAAGGTCCAGACCAGTGAGTACCAGAACCACAACCAGAACCCTCAAGGTCCAGACCAGTGAGTAGAACCGGTGTTCACTCCCATCCTTAAAATAATAATAAATATATAATAAATATATATAGGCAATTGTTGAAGAATAATATAAAATCCAGTTCAGAGTCCACTGTGGTGTAGAGAGTTTTAGTCTGTGGTGTAGAGAGTTTTAGTCTGTGGTGTAGAGAGTTTTAGTCTGTGGTGTAGAGAGTTTTAGCCTGTGGTGTAGTGAGTTTTAGTCTGTGGTGTAGAGAGTTTTAGTCTGTGGTGTAGAGAGTTTTAGTCTGTGGTGTAGAGAGTTTTAGTCTGTGGTGTAGAGAGTTTTAGTCTGTGGTGTAGAGAGTTTTAGTCTGTGGTGTAGAGAGTTTTAGTCTGTGGTGTAGAGAGTTTTATTCCGCTGTGGTGTCCTGTCCATCCTGTCGGTCGGGCCCCGTGGCACTCGCCGTGCTACACTGGGCCCGACCGACAGGATGGAGAGGACACAGAGTTTTGTGCAGAACCCTTTATTCGTCACCGAAGATCACCGCCAAACGTGCACAAGCACAGCATCACCATCAGCATGCCAGGGAACCCCTTGCTGCTGTCCCGCTCTGCCTTATAAGGCAGGCAGGGTGGAGGCGCGGCAGCCACTCAGGCGGATGAGTGCGTGTGTCGCATCAACCTCTCCACCCTGCCACAAATATATATTATTATATATTAACACACGGTGACCTGAGAGGACCTGAAAGGACCATGGTACCATGGTCCATCACCATGGTCCTGGTACCATGGTCCTGGTACCATGGTCCTGTGGTGGCAAAAATTGTTGTTCAAAAAGAATGTCAGGACACCTCAGCTGTCTTTCGGAAGTTTAATGAAAAGAGGACAAACATTCAATTGAACGGAGCCACACAGTCCAACCGGTCACATGAACCGTCAGTCCTGAGTGAGCTGAAGAAGATTAGAGACAAGTTATTTTATACTTGGGAGCTGGAAAAGACAAAAAATCACCCATCACCCTGGCAACTGTGCCAGGCTCTGTGATAAAAGGAACATGACCTCGGCATAGGAATGAAAACAGGCAACAGACAGTGTTATACCAAAATTTTCCATTACAGTCCTGGTACCATGGTCCTGGTACCGTGGTCCATCACCATGGTACCAGGACCATGGACGATATGGTCTGCAATTGCCCCTCGGGGATGAATAAAGTTTTCTGAATCTGAATCTGAATCTGAATCTGAATATTTATTCATGATTTTCGTTGAGGAAAGCAACTGTTGATGATTCCATGATGTTGAAAAGTTGAAAAGTGAATGAAAAGTTATCAAAATCGTGAGTCAGTCAGGAACTTCATCATATGGCATTCCCGTGGTTCAAGTCTTTGTTGAAACCAGTTCCAAGGTGTTTGATAAAAGTGAATGAAAAGTTATCAAAATCGTGAGTTTTCGTGAGATGGCGTGGCCGTGGCGCCGCGTCAAACTTCAACGTTAAACAGGAAGTGATACTAGTAGCTGATTGGTCCATATTTGATAATGCTTACTTTCTGCCATAACTTTTGAATAGTTTGACATAAAGAGTCATTGTGGTGTCATCGGACTCGGTTTTGAGTCCTTGACCTTTACTGGTGAAAATTGCACTCGCTAGGGCCCGTTCATCGTTGCTGCAGCTTTAATTGTAATTTATTTATCTCAAAACAGAAAAGTTTTGTGCAAAAGTGCACAATAAAACATTAATCTTGCAGAAGAGAATCTGCATTGTTCCGGTTGTAGCAGCTGTTTCCACCTGCAGTCCCTGGGCAGGTGGAGGGAACAGCAAAGGACAAGACACGGCCAGATTGTGAATGTGGCCACAGCTGGATCAATATTAGCTCGATCAATATTAGCTGGATCAATATTAGCACCAACTTGAGGTTCCGACTCTATGAAATTAGTTCTGATACCTAAATATCTGAAGATCGCGTGTGAACGGTGGGTGTCGGTGTTTCTGGTGTGAAATATCCAGATTATCATTTCCTCTGAGGTCATTATGGGACAGGAAGTGACATCACAGTGTGTGTGTGTGTGTGTGTGTGTGTGTGTGTGTGTGTGTGTGTGTGTGTGTGTGTGTGTGTGTGTGTGTGTGTGTGTGTGTTCCAACAGACGAGTATAATGAAACATCCCATAATTCCACTGGTACCGACGGTGGTGAGTCTTTTTTTTCACTTCCTGTCACCGTCCTAGTTTCCATGGTAACCAGACTGGCACACTAACCTGCTAGCCCGCTAGCTGAGCGGAGCGTGAGCTAACTGCTAAGCTAACCGCTAACCAACACTGCAACGCTCTCTTCTGATTGTACGTCGGGGCGAGTGGACGTTTCCTTTTCACAACTATTGAGATGTTTGTGCATCGATGACGTCGGCACTAACTCCTCCTCCTGTCGCCGTCCGTCCGTCTGTCCATCCAAGGTCAAAGATCAAAGGTCAAAGGTCGAAGGTCGGCCTGCAGCAGCTCCAGTCCTCTGCAGAGCCAGGCTTTTATTTAGTGTTAGATCATCTAATTATTCAGTTATAACACGTTTATAACTCGTTACTGAGAAACAACTACAAATGTTTGTTTCTTCTAGAATAAAAAAGATCTGTTTGTGGTTTTTCTCACAATATCGTTAAACTTATCACATTTTTTTGCATTTAAGTGTCATTTATTTTGACAAAAATGAAACAAAATAAAATAAAAATTCAAAGTATCTCTTTATCCAACGCCAGATCAGAGCAGAGCAGATTTTTTTTAATTTATTTATTTATTTATTTATTTATTTATTTATTTATTTATTTATTTATTTATTTATTTATTTATTTCATTTATTGATAAAATAAAACAACAAAGAATTGAATATAAACACAAACGTTCCTAAATTGTGAATGAAAGGGAGCAGGAAGAAAATAATCTTATTTAATCTTTTTACCAAGAAATCAATTTACAAAGAACGTAAATTAAAAAACAACAAAGTAAATAAAAAACTAAAATAAAAGACAGTTACAATTCAGTTAATTCTATTCAACATCAACAAACCTGTTTACACCTTTCATGTCAATCAAACGTAACTAACATATTTTATTCTATTTCCTTAACATTCTGGCTTTAATTGTTCTTCTGAATGTAATGTTTGTTTCTTTGTTCAGATTGTTCCGTAAACTGATTCTTTTCACAGAAAAACAACATTAATAACAACGTTCCATCAATTCAGTCCAGAATCTGGTTTTAATCAGATCAGAAACAGGAAGCAGGAAGTGGGAGCAGGAAGTGAGCTGACAGGAAGTCAGCTGACAGGAAGTCAGCTGACAGGAAGTGAGCTGACAGGGAGTCAGCTGACAGGAAGTGAGTCATTGTAACCCTTCCTGTCCGTCCTCACCTGCAGGCCGGAGGGTAGCGGAGACCACGCCCACTTTCCTTTCACCTGCCGGAGCCGAGAGCAACAAGATGGTTCTGAGAGACGAGGAGCTGCTGCTGGAGTGCATCGCTGCTGGCCTGTAAGCTACCGTGCTACCGCTAACACACACATGAACACACAATTCAATTCAGTTTTATTTATATAGCGTCTAATACAACATAGTTGTCTCCAGGATGTTTCCAGAACCAGAACATGAACATAAACCCCCGAGCAATTATTACATAAACAATGGAGGTAAAAACTCCCCTAGTGGGAGAAAAGCCTTAAGACAAACAGTAGCAAGAAAAACTGCAGGCAGATGGAAGCAGCAACAGGATGACCGGGGATGGGGGGGGGGGGGCGGGACCGCAGGCCAGAACGCAGCTCCAAAGGCTCCGGCCTGCAAACATGCAAAAAAGAGACAAAAGGGGGAACAAGAAACTACAGGAACGATGGACAAAAATGATAACTATGAGATATTTATAATAAATAAAAATGGAAATGGAGAAGAGAGGAAGAATGAATGATGAATGAGTGAATGTGTCCCCAGGCCGACTGATGAATGAGTGAATGTCTCCTCTCTGATGAATGAGTGAATGTCTCCTCTCTGATGAATGAGTGAATATTTCCTGTCCTCCAGGCCGATTGATGAATGAGTGAATGTCTCCTCTCTGATGAATGAGTGAATGTTTCCTCTGGTTGACCCTGATGAATGAGTGAATGTTTCTCCCCCCAGGCCCACTGATGAATGAGTGAATGTTTCCTCTCTGATGAATGAGTGAATGTTTCCTCTGATGAATGAGTGAATGTCTCTCCCCCCAGGCCCACTGATGAATGAGTGAATGTTTCCTCTCTGATGAATAAGTGAATGTTTCTCCCCCAGGCCCACTGATGAATGAGTGAATGTTTCCTCTCTGATGAATGAGTGAATGTTTCTCCCCCAGGCCCACTGATGAATGAGTGAATGTTTCTCCCCCCAGGCCCACTGATGAATGAGTGAATGTCTCCCCCCAGGCCCACTGATGAATGAGTGAATGTTTCCCCCCCAGGCCCACTCCCACCATCAAGTGGTTCAAGAAGGGCGGGGATCTCCCGGCCCCCAAGGTCCGGCTGGAGAAATTCAACAAGACGCTGCGGATCGTCGGCGTGTCGGAGGAAGACGCCGGCGAGTACGTGTGCATGGCCAACAACCAGCTGGGCAGCATCCGCCACTCCATCTACGTGCAGGTCAAAGGTCAGCATTCACCACTTCATCTAGGTAGAGGTCAAAGGTCAGCATTCACCACTTCATCTACATGCAGGTCAAAGGTCAGCATTCACCACTTCATCTAGGTCCAGGTCAAAGGTCAGCATTCACCACTTCATTTAAAAGATATAATGAGTGTATACCACGGCCTCTCGTGTTATAATGAGCGTATACCACGGCCTCTCGTGATATAATGAGCGTATACCACGGCCTCTCGTGATATTATGAGCGTATACCACGGCCTCTCGTGTTATAATGAGCGTATACCACGGCCTCTCGTGATATTATGATTGTATACCACGGCCTGTCGTGATATAATGAGCGTATACCACGGCCTCTCGTGATATTATGATTGTATACCACGGCCTGTCGTGATGTAATGAGCGTATACCATGGCCTGAATGATATAATGAGTGTATACCACGGCCTGTCCTGATATGATGAGCGTATACCACAGCCTGGCGTGATATAATGAGTGTATACCACGGCCTGGCGTGATATTATGAGCGTATACCACGGCCTGGCGTGATATAATGAGCGTATACCACGGCCTCTCGTGATATTATGAGCGTATACCACGGCCTCTCGTGATATAATGAGCGTATACCACGGCCTCTCGTGATATAATGAGCGTATACCCCGGCCTCTCGTGATATAATGAGCGTATACCACGGCCTCTCGTGATATAATGAGCGTATACCACGGCCTCTCGTGATATAATGAGCATATACCAGGGCCTGGCGTGATATAATGAGCGTATACCACGGCCTCTCGTGATATAATGAGCGTATACCACGGCCTCTCGTGATATAATGAGCGTATACCACGGCCTCTCGTGATATTATGAGCGTATACCACGGCCTCTCGTGATATTATGAGCGTATACCACGGCCTGGCGTGATATTATGAGCGTATACCACGGCCTGTTGTGATATAATGAGCGTATACCATGGCCTGGCGTGATATTATGAGCGTATACTACGGCCTCTCGTGATATAATGAGCGTATACCACGGCCTGGCGTGATATAATGAGCGTATACTACGGCCTGGCGTGATATAATGAACATATACCACGGCCTGGCGTGATATAATGAGTGTTGGACACCCCTGCTGTGTGTCCAGGTGTGTGTCCATGCTAATGCTAACCCCCATCTCCGTCCACAGCCGCCCCCTACTGGCTGGACCAGCCGGTGAACCTGATCCTGGCCCCGGAGGAAAACGGCCGGCTCATCTGCCGCGCCGGCGGGAACCCCAAACCGGACATCCAGTGGCTCGTCAACGGACAACCGGTGGAAAGTAGGAACCTTTTACTGTAACTGAACCGTGTAAAGTAGGAACCTTTTACTGTAACTGAACCGGTGGAAAGTAGGAACCTTTTACTGTAACTGAACCGGTGGAAAGTAGGAACCTTTTACTGTAACTGAACCGGTGGAAAGTAGGAACCTTTTACTGTAACTGAACCCCCGAAAGTAGGAACCTTTTACTGTAACTGAACCGGTGGAAAGTAGGAACCTTTTACTGTAACTGAACCGGTGGAAAGTAGGAACCTTTTACTGTAACTGAACCCCCGAAAGTAGGAACCTTTTACTGTAACTGAACCGGTGGAAAGTAGGAACCTTTTACTGTAACTGAACCCCGGAAAGTAGGAACCTTTTACTGTAACTGAACCGGTGGAAAGTAGGAACCTTTTACTGTAACTGAACCGGTGGAAAGTAGGAACCTTTTACTGTAACTGAACCCCCGAAAGTAGGAACCTTTTACTGTAACTGAACCGGTGGAAAGTAGGAACCTTTTACTGTAACTGAACCGGTGGAAAGTAGGAACCTTTTACTGTAACTGAACCCCCGAAAGTAGGAACCTTTTACTGTAACTGAACCGGTGGAAAGTAGGAACCTTTTACTGTAACTGAACCCCGGAAAGTAGGAACCTTTTACTGTAACTGAACCGGTGGAAAGTAGGAACCTTTTACTGTAACTGAACCGGTGGAAAGTAGGAACCTTTTACTGTAATTGAACCGGTGGAAAGTAGGAACCTTTTACTGTAACTGAACCGGTGGAAAGTAGGAACCTTTTACTGTAACTGAACCGGTGGAAAGTAGGAACCTTTTACTGTAACTGAACCCCGGAAAGTAGGAACCTTTTACTGTAACTGAACCGGTGGAAAGTAGGAACCTTTTACTGTAACTGAACCGGTGGAAAGTAGGAACCTTTTACTGTAACTGAACCGGTGGAAAGTAGGAACCTTTTACTGTAACTCCTCGTCTCCTCCTGTTGTTACTGAATGATGTTTGAAACTAGTAAACCATATAAACCTGTCAATCGAATGTTTTCACCAGTCACTTCCGACCGTTACTAGCGCCTCTTTTAATCCTTTTTTGTGTAAAAACCTTATAAAAGTTCGTAGTGGATCTTTGGCAAAGACAACTTCCTCTGACTTTTTCACCGATAATTATCTCATTAATTTAGAAAAACAGAACAGATTTTTTTAATTAAAACTTTTCTCGGAATTCTGAGATAATTATCTCGTTAATTCAGAAAAACAGAGCAGATTTTTTTTCTCAAGTGAATGCAATACGCTTCCGTAGAAAAGAGAAGAAAATAAGAGAGAAAATAAGAGAGAGAAAACATAAAATGTAGAAATGTAGTTTCTCCAATCAGGAGAAAAGTGTGTGGAAGATCGGCAGGTTAACGGCAGCTGAGGAGAATTTATGAAGAAACTTCAACATGATGGTTTGAAAGAGGCAAAATAACAGGCTTTTTCTCTACAATATATTGTTTTAATCATTTGTTTCAGATGTACTGTCATTATTTTCTGTATAAAGATTGAATTTGGTGTTCAAAAAGTATTTTTTCAAACTTGAGTCTTGAAAAAGAGGGTCGTCTTAGAATCAGGGTCGTCTTATAATCAGCCAATACGGTACTACTGCCTCTTTTAACCCTTTTTTGTGTAAAAACCTTATAAAAGTTATAATAAATCCCCTTTATGGTCCTTCAGTGGGTTAAATGTGTTGTTTTTTTTTGGTTTAGGGTTTATTTTTGATAAAGTTTTGATAAAACCCCATCTCAGCCGCTTGTATCTGCCATCTTGTCCTTTTGAAAAATGTTTGAAAAAGTTCTTGTCTGTCAGGGTTTATATTTGTCTGTTAGCTACACGTTTAACTTCTGCACGGTTTTATTGATCCAGTCATGATGTTTGTCTCCTGTTCTTGGCCCCGCCCCCTCCCCTGGCTCCTCCCCTCCCTCCACAGGCTCCGCCCCCAACCCTAACAGACAGGTGATTGGCGACACCATCATCTTCCGCTCGGTCCAGATCGGCAGCAGCGCCGTTTACCAGTGCAACGCGTCCAACCAGCACGGCTACCTGCTGGCTAACGCCTTCGTTAGCGTCCTCGGTAAGAGGGGGGGGCGGGGCTTAACACGGCTACCTGCTGGCTAACGCCTTCGTTAGCGTCCTCGGTAAGAGGGGGGGGCGGGGCTTAACACGGCTACCTGCTGGCTAACGCCTTTGTTAGCATCCTCGGTAAGAGAGGGGGGCGGGGCTTAACACGGCTACCTGCTGATGTATGTGTATATATATATATATATATATATATATATATATATATATATATATATATATATATATGTACGTTTGGGTTCCACATGATGCTGATGTTTGTGAGCATTGATTCTTCAGGGAGTAACGTTGTTCCGGTTTTTCCGGTTTTTCCGGTTTTTGCAGACATGCCTCCGAGGATGTTGGGTCCCAAGAACCAGCTGATCAAGGTGATCCGGAACAACCGCACCTTCCTGGACTGTCCGTTCTTCGGGTCGCCGCTGCCGGCGCTGCGCTGGTGAGAATCCGCCGCTACGACGCTACGACGCTATGACCATAGCAGCATAGGCTATTTCAGTTGCTAGTATGGTTGTCTGTCTGTACAGTCATGCTAGTTCTGGTTCTGGTCCTGGTTCCAGGTTTTGTGACGGTTCTGGTTCTGGTTCTGGTTCTGGTTGCAGGTTCAAGAACGGCCAGGGCAGCGGGCTGGACGGAGGCCACTACCGGGTCCACATCAACGGCTCCCTGGAGATCAAACGGGCCCAGACGGAGGACGAGGGAACCTACACCTGCGTGGCCAACAGCATTCTGGGAAAAGTGGAGAACCAGGTCCGGCTGGAGGTCAAAGGTCAGACATCACACGAACCTGGTCCTAGTACCCTGGTGGTCCTGGTGGTCCTGGTGGTCCTGGTACCCTGGTGGTCCTGGTACTCTGGTGGTCCTGGTACCCTGGTGGTCCTGGTGGTCCTGGTACCCTGGTGGTCCTGGTGGTCCTGGTTGTTGTTTTTGAGAGTCTTGTTCCCCATTTGAGACTCTTGTTCCCTCGTCTCCTCATTCCCTCGTCTCCTCATTCCCTCGTCTCCATGTCCCCGTCTCCATGGCGACGCAGAGCCGACCCGGATCATCCGCGCCCCCGTCCACCAGTCGGCGACCCGCGGCTCCACGGCGCGGTTCGACTGCCAGGTGAAGTCGGACCCGAGTCTCCCCGTCACCGTCACCTGGACCAAGGAGGGCAAGGACCTGCGGCTGGGATGGAGGTAACGGCTACGCAGCTCTTCTTCTGCACCCTAATACCGGCAGAGCTGGACACGCCCCCTGTGATGTCATCATGACATCACAGGGGGCGTGTCCAGGTGAGACTACAGAGCTTTACTTCTCCATCGCTTTCAAACCAGAAAGAGATATAAGATAAGATATGTTCCCTTCATTTCTGTAAATGTGGCTGATGTTTCACGTTTAGAATGTTTGACCTCCATGCAGGAAGTCACAACATGAGGCTCATCAGTTCAGCTGATGCTGCCCCCTGGTGTTTGGAGATGTAATTACAGCCATAATGACCAAACCTACTGCTACGTGGTCGCCTGCACACACCTCAGAACGGGCGTGGGTGTGTGGAGGATCAATAATCAGGATTATTGGCAGTAATAGAGGGCCTGGTATTTCTCTGCAGCTTCACCTTTATTCCCCCTGAATCCTCTCCTGGTTTCCAGGGTGAAGCCGACCAGTCTTTATTTCTTTATTTGAATGTATATATTAGTTTTATTCTAATGTTCTCTCTGTTTCTAGTCTTTATTTCTTTATTTGAACGTATATATTTGTTTTATTCTAATCTTCTGTGTTTCAGGGTGAAGCCGACCAGTCTTTATTTCTTTATTTGAACGTATATATTAGTTTTATTCTAATCTCTGTGTTTCAGGGTGAAGGCCGACCAGGAATCTCTCACCATCTCCAAGGTGGAACAGAGCGATGAGGGAGTTTATTCCTGCACGGCTAAATCTGCCATCGACCAGGACTGGGCGGCGGCGCGGCTCACCATGCTAGGTAGCATTTAGCTCTGAACCGCCTCACCATGCTATGTAGCCTGCAAACGCTAGGTAGCCTGCTAATGCTATGAAGCCTGCTAACGCTAGGTAGCCTACAGACGATAGGAGTCCGGCCTCCTCGAGTCCACGAGTGTTTCCTCTAGTTGCAGGGTCAACTCCTGTTTTATGACTAGGCTGTTTTCTCTAGTTGCAGGGTCAACTCCTGTTTTATGACTAGGCTGTTTCCTCTAGTTGCAGGGTCAACTCCTGTTTTATGACTAGGCTGTTTCCTCTAGTTGCAGGGTCAACTCCTGTTTTATGACTAGGCTGTTTCCTCTAGTTGCAGGGTCAACTCCTGTTTTATGACTAGGCTGTTTCCTCTAGTTGCAGGGTCAGCTCCTGTTTTATGACTAGGCTGTTTCCTCTAGTTGCAGGGTAATTTCCTGTTTTATGACTCGGCTGTTTCCTCTAGTTGCAGGGTCAACTCCTGTTTTATGACTAGGCTGTTTTCTCTAGTTCCAACTCCTGGTTTATGACTAGGCTGTTTTCTCTAGTTCCAACTCCTGGTTTATGACTAGGCTGTTTCCTCTAGTTGCAGGGTCAACTCCTGTTTTATGACTAGGCTGTTTCCTCTAGTTGCAGGGTCAACTCCTGTTTTATGACTAGGCTGTTTTCTCTAGTTCCAACTCCTGGTTTATGACTAGGCTGTTTCCTCTAGTTGCAGGGTCAACTCCTGTTTTATGACTAGGCTGTTTCCTCTAGTTGCAGGGTCAACTCCTGTTTTATGACTAGGCTGTTTTCTCTAGTTCCAACTCCTGGTTTATGACTAGGCTGTTTCCTCTAGTTTCAGGGTCAACTCCTGTTTTATGACTAGGCTGTTTCCTCTAGTTGCAGGGTCAACTCCTGTTTTATGACTAGGCTGTTTCCTCTAGTTTCAGGGTCAACTCCTGTTTTATGACTAGGCTGTTTTCTCTAGTTGCAGGGTCAACTCCTGTTTTATGACTAGGCTGTTTCCTCTAGTTGCAGGGTCAACTCCTGTTTTATGACTAGGCTGTTTTCTGTAGTTGCAGGGTCAACTCCTGTTTTATGACTAGGCTGTTTCCTCTAGTTTCAGGGTCAACTCCTGTTTCATGACTAGGCTGTTTCCTCTGGTTGCAGGGTCAACTCCTGTTTTATGACTAGGCTGTTTCCTCTAGTTGCAGGGTCAACTCCTGTTTTATGACTAGGCTGTTTCCTCTAGTTGCAGGGTCAACTCCTGTTTTATGACTAGGCTGTTTCCTCTAGTTGCAGGGTCAACTCCTGTTTTATGACTAGGCTGTTTTCTCTAGTCAACTCCTGTTTTAAGACTAGGCTGTTTCCTCTAGTTGCATGGTCAACTCCTGTTTTATGACTAGGCTGTTTCCTCTAGTTGCAGGATCAACTCCTGTTTTATGACTAGCTTGAAGTTTAAGCAAAGACAGTTTAAGAGATTTAAGAGTTTAAGAGATGCAGAAACAACGCAGTAATGGGTTTAGGCTCAATAACTGTCCCAGTTACTACTAACTCCTGAATCTGTGCCTTCATGACCTTCTGCTGATACTGCAAAAACTCAAAATCTCACCAGGAATATTTGTCTTATTTCTAGTTAAAATGTCTCATTTATAGTCAAAAGAATCTCATTACCAAAAAAATAACTTGTTATTTGACAATTTTCACCTGTTTCAAGTAAATTTTTACTTAAAATAAGTAGAAAAATCTGCCAGTGGAACAAGATTTATCTTCTCATTACAAGCAAAAAAATCTTGTTCCACTGGCAGATTTTTCTACTTATTTTAAGTGAAAATCTTCTTGAAACAGGTGATAATTGTTGTTTTTTCCAGCGATGAGTCTTGTTTTAAGTGTAATGAGATTTTTTTGACTAAAAATGTCAAATGTGACATTTTAACTAGAAATAAGACAAATACTGTTGTTAAGATTTAGAGTTTTTGCAGTGTGCTGCTGCTGCTGATGTTGATTAACTGCTGGTTTCTGGTGACTAACACTCTAACCCCCCCCCCCCCCCCCCCCGACCCCTGAACCCTGACCTTTGACCCCGCAGAGGAAGCCTCCCTCCACCCCTCCGTCTCTAGTGCCTTGCCTGCAGGTAAAACCGCTGGAACTCTAATTCTTCTTCTTCTGTTTGTTTTCTGCTTTGACGTCTTGGTTTCCTGCGTCTGCGTAACGTCAATGTTTCCTGATGAAAACAGCCCAGATACAAATGTTTCTGTCTGTTTAAGAGGGTTTTTAAGAATTGTGTTTTCCATTTATCCTAATTTAATCTCAAGATAACGTCCAGACTTACTGTAAGGTTTAAAGCAATAGATGACATAAATCAGGGGTGTCCAACCCGCGGCTAGCAGCTAGCTCTGTTCCCGGCATCATGCGGCTTTATTTGATGGTTGTTAAGAGGTCGCAGACCCAACGCAGACGGAGAACTGTGATTGGTTCGCTTGGAAGCAACGCACTTCCGAAGCAGCCGTGAACTTTCAGCGCTCTTTTCTTCGTGTATCTGTGATTTATTTTGTTTTGGTTTTTGCACAATAGTTGTCCTTATCTCTTTGATTCACTGTGACGGGAAAAGTCGGATAAACCATTCAGGAAAAGATCACACACCCCTAGCGGTCACGGGGGGAACTGCACCGCGGAGAAATGGAGTGACAGAGAAGTCTGGAGGTTCACGATGGCGTCACACTAACGGCGTCACAGTAACGGCGTCGCGGCAACGGCTTCACAGTAACGGCGTCACAGTAATGGCGTCACAGTAATGGCGTCACGGCAACGGCGTCACAGTAACGGCGTCACAGTAACGGCGTCACAGTAACGGCGTCACAGTAACGGCGTCACGGTAACGGCGTCACGGCAACGGCGTCACAGTAACGGCGTCACAGTAATGGCGTCACAGTAACGGCGTCACGGCAACGGCGTCACAGTAACGGCTTCACGGTAACGGCGTCGCGGTAACGGCGTCGCGGCAACGGCGTCGCGGTAACGGCGTCGCGGCAACGGCGTCGCGGCAACGGCGTCACAGTAACGGCATCGCGGCAACGGCGTCGCGGCAACGGCGTTGGCTCTGCGTTGGTTTAACGCAGAACCTTAATCCAGCCTTTAGCCTGTGACTGGTGGGACACCTCTGACTGTAAATGCTGTTTGTTGCTGATGGTTGTGTGTGTGTGAGTGTGTGTGTGTGTGTGCGTGTGTGTGTGTGTGTGTGTGTGTGTGTGTGTGTGTGTGTGTGTGTGGGTCTAACCCGGTCTCTGGTTCTGGTTCTGGTTCTCCCCAGCCCGGCCAGACCCCCCCATAGACCTGGAACTGTCAGATCCAGCAGCTCGAAGTATCAGACTCACCTGGATCCCTGGAAATGACAACCGGAGCCCCGTCTCAGGTAACACACACACAGAAAAATTCAGATTTCTATGACTTCTGCAACAGTGTTTCCTCCAAAACGTCCTGGCTGGTTAGGACTCCTGACTAATGGAACAGGGCCTATTTTGTGTCTTTTTTTGCATAGTTCACTAACGCCTTTAGCTAGGAGTCTGAATTTTTTACATGTTGTTTGGGGGCATCCCCTGAACAGACAGACGTTAGTTTGGTGCAGATCGGACCTGTACTTTTCAATGGGCGGGGCTTTGAAACTTCACCTTTTCCAACATTCGAACGGACACCGTTGCCACAACATTTGACCAAACCAAGTAAAACTTGACCTGTGGCCTCCATATGGGGCTTAGATTGGGCTTGCCAAGTCTCAACTCTGTGAACCCTCTGCAATGCCAACTAGCTCTCTGGAAGTTGTACAGCCACGGGACCAAGAGATCCTAGCAAAGGGCCTTCTGCATTGCAACATAGTCAAAAATCAGCCTCCCAGCTCAAAGCGTTAGTGAATTATTCAAAAAACACACAAAAAAGGCCCAAAAAAGGCACCACACACGGTGACCTTTGGCACTTCCAAAGGTCGCACGGGTCTGGACCTCGGCACAGGGGATGAGAGTCACCTCCTGATACAGAGTCTAGAATTTCAGCCTCTTAGCTCAAAGCGTTAGTGAACTATGCAAAAAAAGACACGAAATAGTCTTCGAAGGCCGAAAAGCAACAGACGCGGTGACCTTTGACACTTCCGAAGGTCACACAGATCTGAAACTCGGCACAGTGGATGAAAGTCAACTCCTGATACAGAGTCTAGAATTTCAGCATCCTAGCTCAAAGCGTTAGTGAACTGTGCAAAAATAGACACGAAATAGGCCTCATAACAATACATAACAAACCCCCTGTGTCTACTGAGCATTAATAACATGTCGTAATCGAAGGAGAACTAATTAAAACGGATGTCCTTAACATGAACCTATTGTATTATTGAATTATCAAGGACACTTTCATGTTTTTGTGTTTAGAAATGTTAAAGATATTAAAAGAAAATCATAACACAATGAGGAAAATACTGTGGCGAACAAGTCGTGCCCAGAGCATGTCTCGAACCACAGTCTCCCAGACCACAGTCAACTGCACTAACCAGTCTCCCAGACCACAGTCAACTGCACTAACCAGTCTCCCAGACCACAGTCAACTGCAATAAACAGTCTCCCAGACCACAGTCAACTGCACTAACCAGTCTCCCAGACCACAGTCTACTGCACTAACCAGTCTCCCAGACCACAGTCAACTGCACTAACCAGTCTCCCAGACCACAGTCAACTGCACTAACCAGTCTCCCAGACCACAGTCAACTGCACTAACCAGTCTCCCAGACCACAGTCAACTGCACTAACCAGTCTCCCAGACCACAGTCAACTGCACTAACCAGTCGGCCAAATGCTGATGTGTTGCCCAGGCGGGCAAGGCCTTATCTTATCTGTGGTCGTTACATTATGTTCCAAAAAGTATTGTTTTTAATGGACAAGATCCGGCATTTTACGTTGAATTCTATTGTTCAGGTTTTACAATTCTAGCTAAATACATAAAAAAGGGAGGAAAAAAAAAACTAGAATACAAATTATTATATATTATTTATCACAATACACAAAGTTACAGCGCGGTACATACAGAAGAAAAACACACTATTATCTGCTGCCATACTGCGCCAGTAAGAACATTTTTACAACATTTAGTTTTTTGGAGCACACATTTTAGGATTCAGCCGATGTGGGACAATAATAGATTTTGATGTTTAACTATTAATCACTTAGTTCACATTCACATTCTGTTTAATTTTGGAATAAACAGTTAAAACGATTTTGTCAAGCAAAGCGGACTGGCATTGTCTCTATAGCAACGGTAGCTGAGGATTATGGGTAGTGTATTGCCTACAGTTATCCATCACTGATAAAACAACTCTTTCTTTCTCAGAATCGAAGGGAAAAGCATGAAAATTGATGTGCAGGAAATTAACCCACTAATGTTGTGTAATTAACAAGGATACAGTGGTGTTTCTGCCTTAAGAAATGTTGCAGATATCATTGTGAAAATCGCTGTTAACGTCAAAACGGACAGTAGAATACTTCCGTGTGTCCGATCCTCAGTTATCCAATGGGACTGATGCTCTCAGCGGCTTGAAACGACACGGCCGGGTTAATGTCGACTCGGGTGGAATTACATTAGAATCTGTTGAGAGCCCGCTGCGTCGGTGCTTAGACGCTGGGGGCGACCTTGTGCGTCAGAAACTGACGCCGAAGGGCCCTGACCAAGCGTCGGTTTTTGACGAGCTGGGAGTGAGACTGTGTTGAAATGATGGTTTTTGGAGACTTTGAGCTTCATTTTCGTGTAAACGAATGAACAAAACGCAGGAAAACACCAGCGTTTTTTGATACGTGAAAACGGGTCCTTAGAGACGACTTAGACTCGTGTAGTTTATTAGCTACTAGCTACTATTAGCTACTAGCTACTATTAGCTACTAGCTTCCTGTGGTAATAATAATAATAATTATGACGACAGCAGACGCGTCACTCCCTTAGAGTTGATACAAGTCGTAAACTATAAAAAGGACTTCAATCTTAAAGTAAGAATGTTAACGTCTCTGGTGTGCAGAGTTCCTGTTTCCTCACGCTAACGTCTCTCTCTCCAGAGTTCCTGTTTCCTCACGCTAACGTCTCTGGTGCGCAGAGTTCCTGTTTCCTCACGTTAACGTCTCTCTCTCCAGAGTTCCTGTTTCCTCACGCTAACATCTCCCGTGTGCAGAGTTCCTGTTTCCTCACGCTAGCGTCTCTCTGCAGAGTTCCTGTTTCCTCACGCTAGCGTCTCTCTCCAGAGTTCCTGTTTCCTCACGCTAGCGTCTCTCTCCAGAGTTCCTGTTTCCTCACGCTAGCGTCTCTCTCTCCAGAGTTCCGGGTCCAGTTCGAGGAGGATAAGTGGGAACCGGGCCGGTGGCAGAACCTGTCCAGCTTCCCCGGAGACCTGAACTCCGTCGTCCTGCAGCTTCTTCCCTTCGTCAACTACAAGTTCAGGGTCATCGCCGTCAACGCGCTGGGCGAGAGCCAGCCGAGCAGGACGTCGCCGCGCTACAAGACCAGCGGGGCAGGTAAGAACCAGTAAAAACCAGTAAAAACCAGTTCCTCTGGAGCTACAAGACCAGCGGGGCAGGTGAGCTAAGAACCGCTAAGAACCGCTAAGAACCAGTAAAAACCAGTAAAAACCAGTAAAAAACAGTAAAACCCAGTAAAAACCAGTTCCTCTGGAGCTACAAGACCAGCGGGGCAGGTAAGAACCGCTAAGAACCGCTAAGAACCAGTAAGAACCGCTAACTTCTACTGGACGTGTTGCAGCCATGAAATTCAAAGGGCCAAATCCACAAAAGGATTGCGCGGCTTTTGCGGCCGCTAAACCGGTGCAAATGAGACAAAAAGAGAGCGTCTAATTCACAAAGCACCCGCAAAGGGCGAATTGTTCCACAAACTGCGCTGCCAAGCAAATAGTGGCAGTCTGCGCCGGTACCATTTGCATGCATGCAAATTAGGTAATTCAGCGCAAAATTGCCCCCTTTCTATGCAAATAAGCCTCATTGCAAAAAGCGTCTAATTCACAAAGGCCAGGGCTATTTGCCACAAGCAAAAATAGTGGAGCAAATACCGTCTTTCAGAAGCGTGTATTAAACTGCTGCAAACTCACTCCTCACTCCCCCTGCGGCTCTGTTTCTCTCTCTCTTCAATATCATTCAAGCCTGTGTGATACTGAATGATATTAAGGGTGAAATCTACAGTCAGACATGACTGTACACAGTCAGATCAAGTGGGGTTGTGGACTTATCTCAGATTTAAAAATAAAAATAACAGGACGGAGCTCAGGATTCATCCATGTAGCCTACAGTAGGGGCTGCTTTATTACAAACAATTCCACCATATAAACATAATCTAGAATGTGTGTGTTTAACAGCTTAATAATGTCATCACATATCACAACATATATCAGACTAAAAATAATAAAATAATAAATTAAAATAGCGCTGATCGTGTTCCTCTGTGTGAAGCTCAGTCTGGTGCTGCTGCTGCTGCTGCCGTGGTGACATGCGGGGAACCTCCTCACACCCACCGCTTTATAGGACAGAACAAATGAGGGTCTGCGTTTAGGGAGCCCCACGGAGCCCCTAAAGGGACTCAGATTTTTTTTCATATATATGAGTTTTACTCGCGTGTGAAACCTTTACGTGCGGGTATATGGTGCCTAAATTAGGGTCCCGCGTTAAAACGACGCAGAGCCTACGGCGTAGGGTACGCGGCGACGGGCACCTACGCCGTAGGCTCTGCGTTGGTGTAACGCAGAACCATAAACCCGCCCTGAGCAGCTCTGAGGGGAGACGGGGGAGGAGGAGGGGGAGCGGGGGGTGAAGCGGGGCTGCGGGGCCGTTTTCGTATCGCTTTCATACAGTGTACACATACAACTTTCATACGTGTAGCAAAACAAAGAACATGAATTACCATTAGATCCTGATCTGATCCCGATCCAGTACCGGTGCTGTGCCTTGTGCGTAAATGCGCACAGTCTCTTAACATTTGACATTTCATTAGCTTATGTCATACAGACACTGAGGTCTTTTCTATCTATCTATCTATCTATCTATCTATCTATCTATCTATCTATCTATCTATCTATCTATCTATCTATCTATCTATCTATCTATCTATCTATCTATCTATCTATCTATCTATCTATCTATCTATCTATCTATCTATCTATCTATCTATCTATCTATCTGCATGCGAAATACTAGAAGTACAAATACGTGAAAGTTGAGTCTATTGTGCTCTCTGCAGTTTTCATTATGGACCAATGTGTGTGCTGAAATACGGAGAACACTGGAAACAGCTCCGCTCACTCAGACAAGTGCAAATTGCACTCAGCCGCAAAACTTTATGGGCGTGTTTGCTCCGGTATATCATTAGAGCAAAATCTTTTGTGAATAGGCCCTTAAAGCGGGGCAAATTGCGGGCGCTAATGCAGCGCAATTCACAGCGCTATTTGCGGGCGCAATCTGTTCTTTGTGGATTTACCCCTAAGTTAATTATTATTTGGCAAAAACAATGAAGTTTATCAGTTTGAACATTAAACATGTTCTTTGTAGTGTATTCAGTTGAATATAGGTTGAGAAGGATTTTCAAATCGTTGTATTTTGTTTTTATTTACATTTTACACAATTTCCCAACTTCAACCGAGTCCGGTTTGTATTTGGCCGTGCCTGCTCTTTGTTGGACACGACGACTCCACCACGCCACTCAGCTCTTCTTCAAGAGTTTCAGTCTTTCCTTCTCCATGCAAGACTGTAAATGTTTTCCATTCGTATGAACCTTTCCGACCCGTCCAACGAAGCAAACCTCTTGATTAATATTCTGCGCCAGCATCGACCAGTTTACTCCTGTTTTTGGGACGTCCAGTATGCCTGCCATTTTACTGTTTATTATGGCCAGGGCTGCACATAAGTGGGCCGCCAGAGCGCATGCGCCGTCAAAATCCACAGTGCGCTGTCAATCTTGTGCTGCGAAGCGCTTTTGCGTACCAACAGCTGGGGCTCATATTATTGGTTGTGGCCAGACCAGAATACTAATATTAAAAAATCTATTGCGAGAGCTTTTCCCCAGAACTGCCACTCAAAGTTGGTACTGGCCAATCACAGCGCGTCCTTACTCCCCCTCCATGCTCGTTGGGCAGGAAGAGATGTAAGGATCAGCTTTACTGAACAAACCCCGACACGTCTCGTCAAAATGTCCAAGAAGCAAGCGCCATTAAGTCATTATTTTGGCGTTCCACCGCCACCAACTACAAAGAGACGCCAAACTGAACCACTACCCGAATCCAACAGAAAACGTGTGTTCGCTGAGAAGTGGCTGCATGATGTTACGCGGCGACGCGCACCGTACGTTCGCGTTCCCGCGTATCCTACCCCGTAAGCTCTGCGTTGGTGCAACGCGGAACCATAAATCAGCCAGCGTCCGTCACTGCGTGCAGCAGTTTCCTGCACCAGCAAGACACTGCTCTCTGATTATGGCTCACAGTTTATGAAAACCCCAAATAAAAAATAAATTAGAGAATATTTTATGAAATCAATAAACAATTCCATCATCAAAATTATAACAAATAAAGGTTCAACATATCTTGCTTTGCATGTAATAAGACTAGGTAATATATTAGTTTCACCTTTTAAGTTGAATTATTGAAATAAATTAACTTTTACACCATATTCTAGTTGAGTTATTGAAATAAATTAACTTTTACACCATATTCTAGTTGAGTTATTGAAATAAGTTAACTTTTACACCATATTCTAGTTGAATTATTGAAATAAGTTAACTTTTACACCATATTCTAGTTGAATTATTGAAATAAAGTAACTTTTACACCATATTCTAGTTGAATTATTGAAATAAATTAACTTTTACACCATATTCTAGTTGAATTATTGAAATAAATTAACTTTTACACCATATTCTAGTTGAATTATTGAAATAAATTAACTTTTACACCATATTCTAGTTGAGTTATTGAAATAAGTTAACTTTTACACCATATTCTAGTTGAATTATTGAAATAAGTTAACTTTTACACCATATTCTAGTTGAATTATTGAAATAAATTAACTTTTACACCATATTCTAGTTGAATTATTGAAATAAATTAACTTTTACACCATATTCTAGTTGAATTATTGAAATAAATTAACTTTTACACCATATTCTAGTTGAATTATTGAAATAAATTAACTTTTACACCATATTCTAGTTGAATTATTGAAATAAGTTAACTTTTACCCCATATTCTTCACCTGTAGTAATATTCTACATCTGGGCTGATGTTACATACGTAGCATAGGAGGATATTTCAGCTGCTTTATGGTTGTCTGTCTGTACAGTCATGCAAGTTCAATGCTATTAAAGAACACGTTTTTTCATATAAAATAAACACATTTTTATTTCTATTTCTGAAAGTTGGCAACCCTAGGTGCAAAATATGCCGTGAGCATCCCAATCTGGCCGATAAAAACTGTAACTTACTTATACTGACTCTACAGACTAACACGCACCATAATTTGTTAATTCATCTTTATAAGTGAATAAATATCGTTTTGCCTATAACTTATTCCTGCATCCCTCTTTTTTATCGATCCCGCGGGTCACCGCGTTTTTGGAGCCCCAAGTCACATATCCAGGGGCTCCTCTGAGCACCAGACCAAAATAATTATGTGCAGCCCTGATTATGGCACTCCATCATGTGGAAGTTTGCATCCTAACTTCTCCTCAGCTGCCGGTTCACCTGCCGAACTTCACCCACTTTTCTCCAGATTGGAGAAACTACGTTTCTGTTATATTTTCTGTTATCTCTTCTCTTATTTTCTCCTCTTTTCTTTCTTACCGCTATTTTTATTTTTATTCTTGGTGACGGGTGTTGGCTTTGTCCTGGGGAGTTCAGTTCAGCATTTACAGATATCTGGCTCCATCTAGTGGTGTGATGGTGTAACAGATATCTGGCTCCATCTAGTGGTGTGATGGTGTAACAGATATCTGGCTCCATCTAGTGGTGTGATGGTGTAACGTCTAGACCCCGAATGGAAGACAACGCCCACTTTTCAGTCTGATTTCACTTCAGAAAACATTGTCTTGTATTGGGGACGATGCGGTAATTAAGGCTCTGAGCACGAGAGTTGTGACCCTGCACAGGACCCAGCCAGTCTACAAGGATGAATGGATTTGAGGGTTGAATTACGGCCACTAATGCTCGTTGTTACGTATATATGTGTCAGTGAAAGCTGAAACCTGACCTCCAGGGATCCCCTGAGAGCCAGAGAGAAAAACCACGTCCTCTGCAGTTCTGCTGGAACAGGAAGTTCAGGATTGACCTTTAACATACCTACAATATCCTAACGTTGAGTTTAGGAGATTGTAGGATATCCTAGTTTAAATGGTGCACCATAAGAAAACCAGCGACCAGAATCAAAGTTAATACAAGCTTTTATTTATCACGCACAATGTTTTCCAGCCGGAGGTTCATTTTTCTCAAAACACAAAGGCGGGAGAGAAAATGCACCTGGTGGTCGTCGATCCAGTCGTATTTATTTATTTATACTAAAAAGGGAGGAGTTCTTTGTACATGAACCTGATCTGACCTTCATCAGTCCTTCAGCCGTTTGTCTCTGTTTATTAAACAGATAAAGGATGAGACCCATCAGTGTTAAAACATCTGGTTATCTTCACTGTCTATTAGTAAATATCTGAACTATTTTAACAGCCTAGTCATAAAACAGGAGTTGACCCTGCAACTAGAGGAAACAGCCTACTCATAAAACAGGAGTTGACCCTGCAACTAGAGGAAACAGCCTAGTCATAAAACAGGAGTTGACCCTGCAACTAGAGGAAACAGCCTAGTCATAAAACAGGAGTTGACCCTGCAACTAGAGGAAACAGCCTAGTCATAAAACAGGAGTTGACCCTGCAACTAGAGGAAACAGCCTAGTCATAAAACAGGAGTTGACCCTGCAACTAGAGGAAACAGCCTAGTCATAAAACAGGAGTTGACCCTGCAACTAGAGAAAACAGCCTAGTCATAAAACAGGAGTTGACCCTGCAACTAGAGGAAACAGCCTAGTCATAAAACAGGAGTTGACCCTGCAACTAGAGGAAACAGCCTAGTCATAAAACAGGAGTTGACCCTGCAACTAGAGAAAACAGCCTAGTCATAAAACAGGAGTTGACCCTGCAACTAGAGAAAACAGCCTAGTCATAAAACAGGAGTTGACCCTGCAACTAGAGGAAACAGCCTAGTCATAAAACAGGAAGTTACCCTGCAAATTCAGAAAAACCACCAGTGTAGAATCTTGTAGAAAAACCCTTCACACTCTTAAACTATTTCATAAAATCCTAACAGTGATTTGTTGTTGTTGGAGATAAAGCCAACAATAAAAACAATAAAACAATAATGTTTAGAAGTTAAAGTGTGTATTAAACATTGAATGATACCACTGGACTTGATTCAAACCCTGTATTTTTGTCTCCACAGCTCCAGACGCTGTTCCCCGAGGCCTGAGGGGTTGGGGCTCCAGGAAGGACAACATGGAGATCACCTGGGAGGTGAGAGACGCCCGGGGCCTCGTGTAAAAGAGTGGGAGACGCCCGGGGCCTCGTGTAAAAGAGTGGGAGACGCCCGGGGCCTCGTGTAAAAGAGTGAGAGACGCCCGGGGCCTCGTGTAAAAGAGTGAGAGACGCCCGGGCCTCGTGTAAAAGAGTGAGAGACGCCCGGGGCCTCGTGTTAAAGAGTGAGAGACGCAGGGGCCTCGTGTTAAAGAGTGAGAGACGCAGGGGCCTCGTGTTAAAGAGTGAGAGACGCCCGGGGCCTCGTATAAAAGAGTGAGAGACGCCCGGGGCCTCGTGTTAAAGAGTGAGAGACGCCCGGGGCCTCGTGTAAAAGAGTGAGAGACGCCCGGGGCCTCGTGTAAAAGAGTGAGAGACGCCCGGGGCCTCGTGTAAAAGAGTGAGAGACGCCCGGGGCCTCGTGTAAAAGAGTGAGAGACGCCCGGGGCCTCGTGTTAAAGAGTGAGAGATGCCCGGGGCCTCGTGCAAAAGAGTGCGTGGATTTCAACGGGAATCCGTGCGTGGAAGTTCTGCGTACGCAAAGAAAAAATTCAGATGTTCAAAACTGTGCATTCGTCCAAATCCACGCAGGTTCCATTGACAATCACCGTGGATTTGAACACTCCGCCCTGACTCTTCCCTCAAATACACACATTTGAATATGATAATGAAGATAATTATCCATTAAAAACGCTAATCCCGACAAGGAACTTGCAAAAACAAGTAAAACAAATTAAAAAAACATCGGCTGTGAGCTGGAAAAAATCATTTATTTGGCAAGGCAAGTTATTTATATAGCACGATTCAACACAAGGTGATTCAAGCTGCTTTACATCGACATTAGTTTGACAGTTGTTTTGTTGATGGTTGGTTTGTTTTGTTGACGGTTGGTTTGTTTTGTTGACGGTTGTTTTGTTGTTGTGTTGTTGTTGTTTGTCCCCACAGCCGCTGCTGGACCTGGAGAAGAACGGGCCGAACCTCCACTACAGCGTCTCCTGGAGACGGAAGGATTCCGGTTCCGACTGGAACAACGTCAGCAGCTTCTCCTTCGTCCACGTCGTCTCCGACACCGACACCTACGTCCCCTACGAGATCAAGGTCCAGGCCCGGAACGACTTCGGGGCCGGACCCGAGTCCAACGTGGTGGTCGGCTGGTCCGGGGAGGACAGTGAGTACCAGAACCAGGACCAGAACCAGGTCCAGAACCAGTACCAGTACCAGAACCAGGAACCAGGGGCCTGTCGAAGAATAATATAAAATCCAGTTCAGAGTCCGCTGTGGTGTAGAGAGTTTTAGTCTGTGGTGTAGAGAGTTTTAGTCTGTGGTGTAGAGAGTTTTAGTCTGTGGTGTAGAGAGTTTTAGTCTGTGGTGTAGAGAGTTTTAGTCTGTGGTGTAGAGAGTTTTAGTCTGTGGTGTAGAGAGTTTTAGTCTGTGGTGTAGAGAGTTTTAGTCTGTGGTGTAGAGAGTTTTAGTCTGTGGTGTAGAGAGTTTTAGTCTGTGGTGTAGAGAGTTTTAGTCTGTGGTGTAGAGAGTTTTAGTCTGTGGTGTAGAGAGTTTTAGTCTGTGGTGTAGAGAGTTTTAGTCTGTGGTGTAGAGAGTTTTAGTCTGTGGTGTAGAGAGTTTTATTCAGTAGCCGGCGGTGAGCAGACCTACGCAGAGCGTGTCTGGGTTGGTGTGCTGACCCAGAGTGGTTGGAATCATGACTTTTATACAGTAAGTTCAAAGTAGAAAAGGCAGGAATAAACAAGCCAAGTGAGAGACAAAAAGCAATTTACAGTCAGATGTGATCTGTGGCCAAATGCCGTTATCGGGTATTTGTCATGACTGTCACTAAGTTGTAAATTATCCCATAGGGTGTTCTCGTGGTTCAAGTCTGTGGTCAAAAAGTTGGTATTAACATATCAGTCAGTCAGGAACTCATTCCCGTGGTTCAAATCTGTTCCAAGGTGTCGGCCCTGCAGGGGGAAGGAAGCTGGAGTTTCACGTCAGCCACCGCGTCACAATGCGTCATCAGGCCTTTCTCAATACCAATAACGCAAAGAATAGACTTGTGTTCTTGGAGAGAATATTCTTGCTAGTCGTTCTTGGAAGAATGAACTCGCAAGATCACGAGCAACAGAACGCTCTGTTGTCAGTTTGAGACGATGACGCTGTTGTCAGTTTGAGAAGATGATGCTGTTGTCAGTTTGAGACACTGTTGTCAGTTTGAGACACTGTTGTCAGTTTGAGACGATGACGCTGTTGTCAGTTTGAGACGATGACGCTGTTGTCAGTTTGAGACGATGACGCTGTTGTCAGTTTGAGACGATGATGCTGTTGTCAGTTTGAGACGATGATGCTGTTGTCAGTTTGAGACGATGGCGCTGTTGTCAGTTTGAGACGATGATACTGTTGTCAGTTTGAGACGATGACACTGTTGTCAGTTTGAGACGATGGCGCTGTTGTCAGTTTGAGACGATGGTGCTGTTGTCAGTTTGAGACGATGATGCTGTTGTCAGTTTGAGACGATGACGCTGTTGTCAGTTTGAGACGATGGTGCTGTTGTCAGTTTGAGACGATGATGCTGTTGTCAGTTTGAGACGATGACGCTGTTGTCAGTTTGAGGTGATGACGCTGTTGTCAGTTTGAGACGCTGTTGTCAGTTTGAGATGATGAGGCTGTTGTCAGTTTGAGACGATGGCGCTGTTGTCAGTTTGAGACGATGACGCTGTTGTCAGTTTGAGACGATGGCGCTGTTGTCAGTTTGAGACGATGATGCTGTTGTCAGTTTGAGTCGATGATGCTGTTGTCAGTTTGAGACGATGACACTGTTGTCAGTTTGAGACGATGGCTAGGCAGCTCCTACAGCCGGGAAATGTAGCAAAGGATGAGTCGGAGCAAATGTTTGAGTCGCCATCAATTTTCGTAAAACTGCTGATATTTGAAATCTACACAGTTGATTTACTGTGTAAAAATCAGAAGTGAATTTAGTAATGAAATAGCATACGAAAAATGTAAAAAACTTAAAAAGCTTTTGTCCGCCGGTTCCCCGCTGTTTGCCGACTGCCGAAGTGCATGCTGGGATACTTGTGTTGACAAGTTCCTACAAGTTACCGACCATAGACATATATACATATGTATATATATGTATATATGTCTATGTTAGCGACCGATGCATCCTGGGTAAAAGGGGCGTGTCAAGAACACTTCCGGGAATTTGAACCGTTCTCGGCGAAATGTGAACTTGTGTATTGGGAAAGTACTTAATTTATTGGTTTACATTAATGGGCGTGGCCTAACGGCTCAACAGCGCCCCCTAGAAAACTTTGTGCCTCAAGCCCCACAATACGGTTTGACGTACATGCACGAAAATCGGTATACACCTGTATCATGTCACAACTTAAAGAAAAGTCTCTTGGCGCCATGGCCGAAACCCAACAGGAAGTCGGACATTTTGAACATTTTGAATTAATCGCGTAATTTTGGCGCAATTTATGCCATTCCTTCGGCAGTTAATTCAGCCCGAACCGTAAGGTTCACCCAGGTGTGTTATACATCAAAATGTGCGTCTCTATCCTGCGACTACACGCATTACTTTTCTCTTTCAAAAGCGTTACCGTGGCGACGATAGATGCCAAAAAGCCCCCCCCCTTCATCTGATTGGTCCATATTTGATAGTTCTTACTTTCTACCATAACTGTTGAATGGTTTGACATAGAGAGTCGTGGTGGAGTCATCAGACTCGGTATTGAGTACTTGACCTTCATTATTGAAAATTGCCCGTGTCAGGGCCCGTTCATGGCTGCTTGCAGCTTTAATTATGATTATTATTCTTTTCTCCAGAACCCAGTGAGGCCCCCGCGGATCTCCGAGTCTCCAACGTGGACGCCACCACGGCCAACGTCCACTGGAAACCCGTGGACCCGGAATCCGTCCAGGGGGAGTTCAAGGAGTACCGGGTGAGAGGACGCGAATCTGCTTTACTGGTTTATTTTGTTTGGTTTCACACAAAATCTATGGATTCACAAAAACAATAAAAATCCGCTCTGTTTTTCTGAAAGAACCAGATTCACTCGTTCACTCAGAGCTGGATTTCATGGAAGGAAACTCATTCCTGTCCAGTTTAATCCACTTTAATCCAGTTTTATTTTGCTTTTGGTTTGAAACATTTGGGAGATTTATCTCGTCTTTAAGTTATATAGCTGGTGTTGTTGTTAGTTTGTCGACTTTTCTCTGAATTCTGAGATCATTATCTCATTAATACAGAAAAAAAGGGCAGAATTATTATTATTAGTGACCTGTTCTCTCCAAGATAGTTATTAATTAATAATCAATTAATATACCCAAAAATAGGCGGGAGAACAGTCTGGTTCCAGATAAATATAAAGTTTAATGTGTGTTTTCCAGCTGTACTACTGGCGGGAGAACAGTCTGGTTCCAGTTAAATATAAATATAAAGTTATATCTGTGTTTTCCAGCTGTATTACTGGCGGGAGAACAGTCTGGTTCCAGTTAAATATAAAGTTATATAAAGTTTAATCTGTGTTTTCCAGCTGTACTACTGGCGGGAGAACAGTCTGGTTCCAGTTATAATAAAGTTTAATCTGTGTTTTCCAGCTGTATTACTGGCAGGAGAACAGTCTGGTTCCAGATAAATATAAAGTTTAATGTGTGTTTTCCAGCTGTACTACTGGCGGGAGAACAGTCTGGTTCCAGTTAAATATAAATATAAAGTTATATCTGTGTTTTCCAGCTGTACTACTGGCAGGAGAACAGTCTGGTTCCAGATAAATATAAAGTTTAATGTGTGTTTTCCAGCTGTATTACTGGCGGGAGAACAGTCTGGTTCCAGTTAAATATAAAGTTTAATGTTATATCTGTGTTTTCCAGCTGTACTACTGGCGGGAGAACAGTCTGGTTCCAGTTAAATATAAAGTTTCATGTTATATCTGTGTTTTCCAGCTGTACTACTGGCGGGAGAACAGTCTGGTTCCAGTTAAATATAAAGTTTCATGTGTGTTTTCCAGCTGTATTACTGGCGGGAGAACAGTCTGGTTCCAGTTAAATATAAAGTTTAATCTGTGTTTTGCAGCTGTATTACTGGCGGGAGAACAGTCTGGTTCCAGTTAGATATAAAGTTTAATGTGTGTTTTCCAGCTGTACTACTGGCGGGAGAACAGTCTGGTTCCAGTTAAATATAAAGTTTAATGTTTAATGTGTGTTTTCCAGCTGTATTACTGGCGGGAGAACAGTCTGGTTCCAGTTAAATATAAAGTTATATAATGTTTAATCTGTGTTTTGCAGCTGTACTACTGGCGGGAGAACAGTCTGGTTCCGGGGCTGCAGGTCAGTAAGGAGAAGAAGACGAGAGGTTTCTACACGACGGTGAAGGAACCGAGCGGAATCCTCACCGACCTCGTTCCGTTTTCCACCTACAAGATGTTCATGGTGACGGCGAACAGTCGCTACGAAGGCCCGCCGAGCAACAAGCTGGAGTTCAGCACCAGGGAGGGCGGTAAGAACAATTAATTAATTAATTAATTAATGATCCGCCGAGCAACAAGCTGGAGTTCAGCACCCGGGAGGGCGGTAAGAACAATCAATTAATTAATTAATTAATGATCCACCCAGCAACAAGCTGGAGTTCAGCACCCGGGAGGGCGGTAAGAACTATTAATTAATTAATTAATTAATTAATTAATGATCCACCAGCAACAAGCTGGAGTTCAGCACCCGGGAGGGCGGTAAGAACTATTAATTCATTAATTAATTAATTAAACCTGGTGGTTAACGTTTACGCATAACTCAGCGATGAAGCTTCATAGAACTCGTCCGATCAAAAATATTCCCACAAAAACTGTCTGGTTACAATCAGTGTGTTTAAATGGGAAGTTTAATTCCTCTTTGATTCAGAATTCAAGTTAAATCCGATTTAAAATGAGTAAAAATGACCATGTAAACACCTAATTCTGATGAAAATGGCCCTTCTGAATTAAACTTTATTCCAAAGTAAGTGGCTGGTTTATTCCGGTTTTAAATCTGAATAGAATAATTCTGCGATCATGTTTACACTCATTCAAAGAAAAAAATAATATATTTTTTTTAATAAAAAAAAAAAATTAATAATTAATAAAAAAATAAATAAATAAAAGAAAACATTTTTTATAATAAAGGTAAATAGTAAATAAAAGAATAATAATACATAAATAATACATAAACAAATAAAAGTAAATAATGAAACATTTAACATTTTAAAACAAAAATTAAGAAAAGAAAAAAAAACAAAAAAACAACAAAAATTAAAAAAAATAATTAATTAACAAAATAAATAAAAATAAATCAATAAATCAATGTATGAATGTACTTATAATAACTTAAAAAAAACTTATAATGATAATGTACTCATCTAATCAGAACCCTGAAGCTAACTCCCATGATGCACCTCTGCAGTTCCAGACGCTCCGAGCTTCTTCAGCATCAAACCCCGACACCTGGACTCCCTTCACCTGGAGTGGGAGGAGCCTCTGGAGCCCAACGGCATTCTTACTGGCTACCAGCTGGAATACCAGACAGGTGAGTTAAAATTCTATAGGCCCTAAATAACCGAGCCCCTAGTTATTTTACAGCTTTTAACCCCGACATGCCAGGGCCTCAGATCAGCCAGGAGTTCTGATCGTTCCCAGGAAACTGTGGAACTGCACTTTGTAACTTTGTTAAGAAAGGTTTTATATAAATAAAGTTTATTTATTAGTGCCACGGCTGCGCGAAGAGGCACTCCTCTTCCATAATTCAATTCAATTCAATTTTATTTATATAGCATCTAATACAACAGAGTTGTCTCTAGACGCTTTCCAGAGACCCATACCCAGAACATGACCCCCGAGCAGTTATTACATAAACAATGGCAGGTAAAAACTCCCCTAGTGGGAGAAAAACCTTAAGCCAAACAGTGGCAAGGAAAAACTCCCCTTTAGGAGGAAGAAACCTGGACCAGGACCTGGCTCATCAGGGGGGACCCTCCTGCCGAAGGCCAGACTGGTGGGTCAGGGACGGCAACAGCACAGCAGGCAGGTGGAAGCAGCAACGGGATGACCGGGGGTGGGGACCGCAGGCCAGCACACAGCTCCCGAAGCTCCGGCCCAATCAGCAAGTCCCAGGTTGGGGTTCAGGGTCGGGGAGAGGAGTCTTGAGGGACGAACCTTCTCCCCCGCCCAAAAGGGGCTGTTACCCTGCCCCCCTTACTCCCACACTGCAGGTTCCGGTGTCCGGCAAAGGATGCTGCAACATGGACAAAAGAGAGAAAAGGGAGGAGAAGGGGGGGGGCCAGCACAAGAAACCACAGGAGCGACTCTGACACACTAAAGTTTACACTACCTAGAGATTTACCAACACCAGCTAGAGGTTTACTAAACACTAACTATAGGCTTTACTAAACAGAAAGGTTTTAAGTTTAGTTTTAAAGGTGGAGGTGGTGTCAGCCCCCTTAACCCAGATTGGAAGTTGGTTCCATAGTAATGGTGCCTGATAGCAGAACGCCCGCCCTCCAAATCTACATTTAGATACTCTAGGAACTACGAGTAAACCTGCACCCTGAGAGCGGAGAGCTCTGCCAGGAACATAAGGCACTATCAGGTCTTGCAAATAATGTGGAGCTAAGCCGTTTTGGGCTTTATACGCAAGTAATAAAATTTTAAATTGGATTCTGAATTTTACGGGTAACCAATGGAGCGACGCTAACACTGGAGAGACGTGGTCTCTCCTGCTAATTCCTGTCAGTACTCGTGCTGCTGCATTCTGGATCAGCTGGAGCCTATTCAGCAAATTACTTGGACATCCTGCTAACAACACATTACAGTAATCTAGTCTAGAAGATACAAACGCATGAACTAGTTTTTCTGCATCACTCTGCCAGAGGATTTTCCTAATCTTTGCAATATTACGGAGATGGAAAAAGGCTATTTTACAAACCTGATTGACATATGGTTTAAATGACAAATCCTGATCGAAAATAACACCAAGATTTCTCACAGTTGCACTGGAAGCCATCGCAACACCATCTAATCCCTTCCTAAGATGCTCTGGACCAAGAATGATAACCTCTGTTTTATCTGAATTTAGAAGCAAGAAATTTCTGGACATCCAGTCCTTAACCTTAACTAACTTATTGCCAGTAACTCCCATAACAGGAGGCATTATTGATGAGGTGTGTGTCATCAGTAAGGTACAAGGAGATGTTGAGATTCTTCAGGGTTAATAGCTCTGCAATGGAGGAGGAGTGCCTGTGGCGAAGCCAAAGGCACTGAATTTAACTACAGTCTTGTGGATTTTCAGAGCGATGGCACAAATAGTTTTTGCACGAAGTGCAACAACATTTCCAAATTTCCAAACTAATGGGGAGATCATTTTCCCATGTATTCCTATGGCGCCATTCAAACCGGATGGGAAAATGTTGAGAAAAAAGACAAAATTCACCTTTTTTCTGAGTCACGTATCTTTCTCATACTTGCACGTAGAAACGTCATTCAAACTTCAAAACGGAGGAAAACTTCTCTTCTCTCTCTAAACCCCGGACTGTTTTTTCCTAAAATATACAGTTTTCAAGATATGAGCGCTCAAGCGAGGACTGGAAATCACTTTTTTGTCAAATTTAGAGTGAAACTCTAATTTTTTAGAGTGAGAGAAACAGTCAAAAAATGACCTTATTTTTTATTTGTAACTCAGGCTCACGGCCAAACCGTAAAAGGTAGACAGATAATTTTTGGTCAGAATGTAGACATACGTTTTGGGATTCATAAAATGTGACTTTGACAGGCGGGGTATGCACAATATTCAAACGGAGGGGGCTAACAGCCACGCAAATTCCTGCCTCGGTCTCCATTGACTGCAATGTAATAAAAAAAAATAAAAAAGTTTTCTTCAAAAAAATCTCATTTTTGTATTCGAACTGCCGTTACTAACACTTTTTAAGGAATATCTGAATACAATTAGAATTGTCAGAATCTGCCGGGTTCTGTGTCTCTCACAATGTCTTTATTTTTCTGCTAGGACCTACGGTTTTCTCACAAATCTGAGATCTTTGACAACTTTCACAAGGCAAAAGCTGGGGTTTTCTCAAAGCGAACCCGGAACATTCCTCATTTCGAGGTTCTTGTTGCCCCTAGCAACCAGAGCACAGCTGCTGACTTATTAGACTGACCCAGAACTGGTCACATGACCCAGTCAGTACAAACTTCATATACTTTAACCTGGATAATGGAGAAATCTGAACCCTGACCTTTTGACCTTAGACGATCCCCAGTCCTGCTGGGAACAGGTTCATGGGATATATATGTATATTATTATTATTATACATATAAATATTTACATTTGTATATTATATATACAAATTAGCCCCGCCCCTTCTTCTGATTGGCCGATATGTTGTAGTCCAATATCTTTTGAATGGTTTGACATACAGAGTTATGGGTGGTGTCATAGGACTCTGTATTGAGTCCTTGACCTTCATTGGTGCAAATTAGCCCCGCCCCTTCTTCTGATTGGTTGTCTCTACTTTCTGCTTTAACTTTTGAATGGTTTCACATAGAGAGTCGTGTGTGGTGTCATTGGACTTAGTTTTGAGTCCTTCACCTTTATTGCTTTCAAAATGCAATAATGTTCACAAATGTGCAGCAGCCCGCCGTGGCACTCTCGAAATTTCTGCGAGGAAATTGTCTAGTTATTATTATTATTATTATTATTATTATTATTATTATTATTATTATTATTATTATTATTATTATTATTATTATTATTATTATTATTATGAGTCTGGAGGGTCCTAGGAGGGTCTAGGATTTCTAAACCCCCAGAGAATGAAGAAACACATGCTGATGTTTCTATATTAGTTAGAACTGGGGGGAGATTTATTTTTCATTATGCACTTCGAGAAAAAAGTTGAAATGTCGAGATTAAAAAGGAAAGGAAAAAGGATGAAAAAAAGAGAAAAAAAGGAAAAAAGACGAAAAAAAAGAAGAAAAAAAGAAGAAAAAAGAAAGGTCAAACATTTTTGAAAAAGCTCCAGGAGCCACTACGGCGGCACTAGAGCCGCAGGTTGGGCTAAACCGGTCCCAGCCGGTCCTTCCAGGCTGCAGACGTGAACTTTGACCTCTAACCTGAACTTTGACCTCTAACCTGAACTTTGACCTCTAACCTGAACTTTGACCTCTAGCCTGAACTTTGACCTCTAGCCTGAACTTTGACCTCTAAACTGAACTTTGACCTCTAACCTGAACTTTGACCTCTAACCTGAACTTTGACCTCTAACCTGTGTCTTTTCCAGTCAACGGGTCGGAACTCGGCCCCTCCAAGCAGCTGACGTTTCCCCCCAACGTGACGGAGTTCCTGCTGCGCCTGCCGGACCGAAACACCCGCTACCGGTTCTTCCTGTCGGCCCGGACGCGGGTGGGGGCGGGCGAGGTCTACGCCGACGACTCCACCCACTTCACCAACGATGGTACGTTTATTTAAAAATATAACCCGGGTGGGGGCGAGGTCTACGCCCATGACTCCACCCACTTCACCAACGATGGTACGTTTATTTAAAAATATAACCCGGGTGGGGGCGAGGTCTACGCCCACGACTCCACCCACTTCACCAACGATGGTACGTTTATTTAAAAATATAACCCGGGTGGGGGCGAGGTCTACGCCCACGACTCCACCCACTTCACCAACGATGGTACGTTTATTTAAAAATATAACCCGGGTGGGGACGAGGTCTACGCCGACGACTCCACCCAATTCACCAACGATGGTACGTTTATTTAAAAATATAACCCGGGTGGGGGCGGGCGAGGTCTACGCCCACGACTCCACCCACTTCACCAACGATGGTACGTTTATTTAAAAATATAACGCGGGTGGGGGCGAGGTCTACGCCCACGACTCCACCCACTTCACCAACGATGGTACGTTTATTTAAAAATATAACCCGGGTGGGGGCGAGGTCTACGCCCACGACTCCACCCACTTCACCAACGATGGTACGTTTATTTAAAAATATAACCCGGGTGGGGGCGAGGTCTACGCCCACGACTCCACCCACTTCACCAACGATGGTACGTGTTTATTTAAAAATATAACCCGGGTGGAGGCGAGGTCTCTACGCCCACGACTCCACCCACTTCACCAACGATGGTACGTTTATTTAAAAATATAACCCGGGTGGGGGCGGGCGAGGTCTACGCCCACGACTCCACCCACTTCACCAACGATGGTACGTTTATTTAAAAATATAACCCGGGTGGGGGCGAGGTCTACGCCGACGACTCCACCCACTTCACCAACGATGTTACGTGTTTATTTAAAAATATAACCCGGGTGGAGGCGAGGTCTACGCCCACGACTCCACCCACTTCACCAACGATGGTACGTTTATTTAAAAATATAACCCGGGTGGGGGCGGGCGAGGTCTACGCCCACGACTCCACCCACTTCACCAACGATGGTACGTTTATTTAAAAATACAACCCGGGTGGGGGCGAGGTCTACGCCCACGACTCCACCCACTTCACCAACGATGGTACGTTTATTTAAAAATATAACCCGGGTGGGGGCGGGCGAGGTCTACGCCCACGACTCCACCCACTTCACCAACGATGGTACGTGTTTATTTAAAAATATAACCCGGGGGGGGGGGCGTTCTACGCCCACGACTCCACCCACTTCACCAACGATGGTACGTGTTTAAAAATATAACCCGGGTGGGGGCGGGCGAGGTCTACGCCCACGACTCCACCCACTTCACCAACGATGGTACGAGTTTATTTAAAAATATAACCCGGGGGGGGGGGCGTTCTACGCCCACGACTCCACCCAATTCACCAACGATGGTACGTGTTTAAAAATATAACCCGGGTGGGGGCGGGCGAGGTCTACGCCCACGACTCCACCCACTTCACCAACGATGGTACGAGTTTATTTAAAAATATAACCCGGGTGGGGGCGAGGTCTACGCCCACGGCCTGAATCAGAGAACCATATCGTTTTCGACTCCCCCTTTTTTTTTAAACTTGCTATTATTTTACAAGCATGACCAAATAAACAGCTGCTCAGGAGTGAATTCAGATCTTTGAAGATTGAAGACGGTCTTGTTTGTTATTTTATGTGCGGAGCAGCAAACAAAACTACTTTATCAGTTCTTGATGTGCAAAATGGGATTTTAGTAGATAAACTGCAGTTTAAATTTATAAAACTATAAAGTAACAGAATGCGTGTGTGAGTATCTCTTCTGAGTTGGATGGATGGATGAAATAATCATCTTATTGCTGTTGTTCTCTTAACTGCTCCTCCTCTTCTATTACCCAGCATGCACCAGTGTAGTTTACCCAGCATGCACCAGTGTAGATTAAGCTTTGGTGTCAAACGTCCCACTCGTCCTTGTCTTTGTCTTTGTCTTCTCTCTCCTTTTCACTAACAGCAAACTTTACCGAAGTTAAAGGTAACGCCCTCATCCGTTCATCCATCACTCCCTCTTCCTCATCCGTTCATCCGTTCATCCGTTCATCACTCCCTCCTCCTCCGTTCATCCGTCACTCCCTCCTCCTCATCTGTTCATCACTCCCTCCTCATCTGTTTTGGGAGAAATCTCACTTAGGATTAGAGTGGTCGGCTGTGAAAAAATGAATCAGACACACACTCGCTTTTGCTATAAGATATGAATACATTTATTAGCAAACAAGCAGTTCACACAAAAAGACTCACACACAACTGCCCTTTGCTAAAATAACTCTGTGTCAAGTTATCCCCGCAAATGACAGAGCAACAGACAATCACAAGGGGCTAGGCCTGAACTCTCACCTTAACACGGAGGACTGGGAGAGCCGGAACAGTCCAGGCAGAGGCAGCCATCAGAAACCCCGGCTGGGCGTCCGTGCACTAGACCCACAGCAGACTCTCCCTGAACTTCCGGCTCTCGCGTCTTTATACCTTTCTCGCGGAGGGGGATGCCCCTTCAACCCGTTGAAGGGGCATCCGTTCATCACTCCCTCCTCATCCGTTCATCACTCCCTCCTCATCCGTTCATCACTCCCTCTTCCTCATCCGTTCATCACTCCCTCCTCATCCGTTCATCACTCCCTCTTCCTCATCCGTTCATCACTCCCTCCTCATCCGTTCATCACTCCCTCCTCATCCGTTCATCCGTCACTCCCTCCCTGAGGGAGAGTTCCAGCCAGGTGGAACAGGATTACAGCCAGGTGGAACAGGATTACAGCCAGGTGGAACAGGATTACAGCCAGGTGGAACAGAGTTCCAGCCAGGTGGAACAGGATTACAGCCAGGTGGAACAGAGTTAGAGCCAGGTGGAACAGGATTACAGCCAGGTGGAACAGGATTACAGCCAGGTGGAACAGGATTACAGCCAGGTGGAACAGGATTACAGCCAGGTGGAACAGGATTACAGCCAGGTGGAACAGGATTACAGCCAGGTGGAACAGGATTACAGCCAGGTGGAACAGGATTACAGCCAGGTGGAACAGAGTTCCAGCCAGGTGGAACAGGATTACAGCCAGGTGGAACAGGATTACAGCCAGGTGGAACAGGATTACAGCCAGGTGGAACAGAGTTCCAGCCAGGTGGAACAGGATTACAGCCAGGTGGAACAGAGTTAGAGCCAGGTGGAACAGGATTACAGCCAGGTGGAACAGGATTACAGCCAGGTGGAACAGGATTACAGCCAGGTGGAACAGGATTACAGCCAGGTGGAACAGAGTTCCAGCCAGGTGGAACAGGATTACAGCCAGGTGGAACAGGATTACAGCCAGGTGGAACAGGATTACAGCCAGGTGGAACAGAGTTCCAGCCAGGTGGAACAGAGTTACAGCAGCGATGTTCGGTGCTGACGAACTAGTGACGGATGATGAAGGTCGTTAGCTTGTATCAGCAGAGACGATACAACTCTAAATGTTTCCTGCTCCTTCTTGTCTTTAACCTTTTCTTCTCCTTCCTCCTTCCTGTAGTTAATCTTACCGACGCCTCCGTGTCTTCTTTCACTGCTACTCCTCCTCCTCTCGCTCCTCTTCCTCCCACTACCGTCGCTGCTACGACGGCTAGCCCCTCAACTACCGCCGCTACTACTACAACAACCGCTGCTACTACAACAACCGCTACCTCAACTACCACCGCCGCTCCTACGACTACCACGTCCACGACTACCACGTCCACCACCACGACCACCGAGGCTACCACCACCACCACGCGATCGGCGCCAGCCACCAGGCGGCCCGATCTAAACGTGTGGGGTACAGTCCGGTTCCTACGGTTCCTACGGTTCCCTGTTTCTGCTGCATCCTGATGATCTGTGCTACCGCTGCATCAGGGGCTACTGCTAGCGTTGCCACCTTTCAGAAATAGAAGCTAACCATACCAGCAACTGGACTAGCCTATGCTAGCCACTGAACTAGCCTATGCTAGCAATTGAAATAGCCTATGCTAGCAACTGGACTAGCCTATGCTAGCCACTGAACTAGCCTATGCTAGCAATTGAAATAGCCTATGCTAGCAACTGGAATAGCCTATGCTGCTATGGTAAATATAAATATAGCTACAGGTGAAGGTCGGAAAATTAGAATATGGTGTAAAAGTTAATTTATTTCAATTGCATTTCAATAAAATGCATAGAAATGTGTTTATTTTATATGAAAAAACAAAACGCTTTGATTTAAAGTTTAAAGTGCTTTAATAGCCTAGATAGAATATATAATATATAATAGAACTAGCATGACTGTACAGACCAACCATGCTAGCAACTGAAATAGCCTATGCTAGCAACTGAATTAGCCTATGCTAGCAACTGAAATAGCCTATGCTAGCAACTGAATTAGCCTATGCTAGCAACTGAATTAGCCTATGCTAGCAACTGAAATAGCCTATGCTAGCAACTGAAATAGCCTATGCTAGCAACTGAAATAGCCTATGCTAGCAACTGAAATAGCCTATGCTAGCAACTGAATTAGCCTATGGTAGCAACTGAAATAGCCTATGCTAGCAACTGAAATAGCCTATGCTATCAACTTATTTAGCCTATGCTAGCAACTGAAATAGCCTATGCTAGCAACTTATTTAGCCTATGCTAGCAACTTATTTAGCCTATGCTAGCAACTGAAATAGCCTATGCTAGCAACTGAAATAGCCTATGCTTGCAACTTATTTAGCCTATGCTAGCAACTGAAATAGCCTATGCTAGCAACTGAATTAGCCTATGCTAGCAACTGAAATAGCCTATGCTAGCAACTGAAATAGCCTATCCTAGCAACTGAAATAGCCTATGCTAGCAACTGAATTAGCCTATGCTAGCAACTGAAATAGCCTATGCTAGCAACTGAAATAGCCTATGCTAGCAACTGAAATAGCCTATGCTAGCAACTTATTTAGCCTATGCTAGCAACTGAAATATCCTATGCTAGCAACTGAATTAGCCTATGCTATCAACTGAAATAGCCTATGCTAGCAACTGAAATAGCCTATGCTAGCAACTTATTTAGCCTATGCTAGCAACTGAAATAGCCTATGCTAGCAACTGAAATAGCCTATGCTAGCAACTGAATTAGCCTATGCTAGCAACTGAAATAGCCTATGCTAGCAACTGAAATAGCCTATGCTAGCAACTTATTTAGCCTATGCTAGCAACTGAAATAGCCTATGCTAGCAACTGAAATAGCCTATGCTAGTGTTGAAGAATAATACAATTATTCAGCCGGCGGTGAGCACGTCTACACAGACCAGGGTCTGGTTGAAATGCTGACCTCGAGTGATTTTGTAATAAGGTTTTTATACAAGAAGTTTAACGTACAAAAGGCAGGAATAAACAAATCAGGTGAGAGACAAAAGTAATTTACAGTCAGATGTGATCTGTGGCCAAATGTCATTATCAGACATTTGGCATGACTGTCACTAACTTCTAAATTACCCCTAGGGTGTTCTCGTGATTCATGTCTGTTTGAACCAACTTCCAAGGTGTCGGGATCTGCAGGGGGTAGGAAGCTGGGTAGGAAGTTGGAGCTACCTCAAAGGTGTTGAGTCCAGTTAAAAGCCCTGTAGGGGGTAGGGGCTGGAGCTTCCCATGACAATGTGGCTCGACACTAGCAACTGGTTAATATTATAATATTGGTTCAATACGGAACGCAACTTTCAGCTGCTACTGCAGCTGCAGATGATCAGGATGCAGCCAGAAGTCCAGGTGTATTTATGAGGAGCAGCTAGTAGTTCAGACATTAGCATAGCTGGCGGCGGCGGCTAGCTGGTTGTGGTTAATGCCTGACGTTAGCGACGCCGCCAGCTAGCGGGCTGGATAGTAACTCTCCCTCTCTGACTCCACCCCCTCCTGTGCAGCCGTGCCCGTCATGGAGATCTGGAACCTGACGGTGGAATCGTTCAGCGACAGCGCTAACGTCAGCTGGAAGAGCAGCTTCCCTCCCGGCGGCAGCGAGTTCGTGCTCGAGCTAACGCTGGACAGTAAGAACCTAGCGAGCTAACGCTAAGAACCCAGCGGAGCTGACGCCGGTCCGGAACATCCGGGTCTAAAACAGCCGGACTGGTGATGGAGGAGGCGGAATACTACTGAATACTACTGAATACTAATTAACTGTTTATATTATTGTAAACACATTTTTTAAACGGGGCCATGAGAAGGTTCTGGCTCCTCCAGTATGGAGGATTTTTAGTACCAAAATTAAATAAATAAATAATTAATTAATTAATTATTAAATGTTTCATTAATTAATTAATTAATGACATATTTAATTCCAATTTTTACTAATTAATGACACATTTAATTAATGAATAATATATTTAATTCCCATTTTAATTAATTAATGACACATTTAATTAATTCATTATATATTTAATTCCCATTTTACTTAATTAATGCTGTATTTATTTATTTAATTTTGGCACTAAAAATCCTCCATACTCCAGGTCCATGGATGTGGAGATAAGTTCCCTGTAGATGTAGAAGCTCCGCCCTCCTCTCTGTGAATGACATCATCAGTCTTCCTGTTTGCACCTGTTTCCGGTCCGATCCGGTCCGATCCGGTCCGGCTTTGATAGCATGACCTGGTTTAGCTCTGACTGGCTACACCTGGACCGGTTCTGCGGGCCGACTAAATATCATAAGAGTTTTAGTCTTAGTCTAGTTTTAGTCGACTAAATAGAAGAGTTTTAGTCTTAGTCTAGTTTTAGTCGCCTAAATATCATACTAGTTTTAGTCTTAGTCTAGTTTTAGTCGTCTAATTATAATAGTTTTAGTCTTAGTCTAGTTTTAGTCGACTAAATATCACAAGAGTTTTAGTCTTAGTCTAGTTTTAGTCGACTAAATATAATAGTTTTAGTCTTAGTCTAGTTTTAGTCGATTAAATATCATAAGAGTTTTAGTCTTAGTCTAGTTTTAGTCGACTAAATATAAGAGTTTTAGTCTTAGTCTAGTTTTAGTCGACTAAATATAAGAGTTTTAGTCTTAGTCTAGTTTTAGTCGACTAAATAGAAGAGTTTTAGTCTTAGTCTAGTTTTAGTCGACTAAATATAAGAGTTTTAGTCTTAGTTTAGTTTTAGTCGACTAAATATCATAAGAATTTTAGTCTTAGTCTAGTTTTAGTCGACTAAATAGAAGAGTTTTAGTCTTAGTCGACTAAATAGAAGAGTTTTAGTCTTAGTCTAGTTTTAGTCTTAGTCTAGTTTTAGTCGACTAAATAGAAGAGTTTTAGTCTTAGTCGACTAAATAGAAGAGTTTTAGTCTTAGTCTAGTTTTAGTCTTAGTTTAGTTTTAGTCGACTAAATATCATAAGAGTTTTAGTCTTAGTCTAGTTTTACTCGACTAAATATAAGAGTTTTAGTCTTAGTCTAGTTTTAGTCTTAGTCTAGTTTTAGTCGTCTAATTATAATAGTTTTAGTCTTAGTCTAGTTTTAGTCGACTAAATATCACAAGAGTTTTAGTCTTAGTCTAGTTTTAGTCCACTAAATATAAGAATTTTAGTCTTAGTCTAGTTTTACTCGACTAAATATAAGAGTTTTAGTCTTAGTTTAGTTTTAGTCGACTAAATATCATAAGAGTTTTAGTCTTAGTCTAGTTTTACTCGACTAAATATAAGAGTTTTAGTCTTAGTCTAGTTTTAGTCGACTAAATAGAAGAGTTTTAGTCTTAGTCTAGTTTTAGTCGACTAAATAGAAGAGTTTTAGTCTTAGTCTAGTTTTAGTCGACTAAATATAAGAGTTTTAGTCTTAGTCTAGTTTTAGTCGACTAAATAGAAGAGTTTTAGTCTTAGTCTAGTTTTAGTCGACTAAATAGAAGAGTTTTAGTCTTAGTCTAGTTTTAGTCTTAGTCTAGTTTTAGTCGACTAAATAGAAGAGTTTTAGTCTTAGTCGACTAAATAGAAGAGTTTTAGTCTTAGTCTAGTTTTAGTCTTAGTCTAGTTTTAGTCGACTAAATATAAGAGTTTTAGTCTTAGTCTAGTTTTAGTCGACTAAATAGAAGAGTTTTAGTCTTAGTCGACTAAATATAAGAGTTTTAGTCTTAGTCTAGTTTTAGTCGACTAAATAGAAGAGTTTTAGTCTTAGTCGACTAAATAGAAGAGTTTTAGTCTTAGTCTAGTTTTAGTCTTAGTCTAGTTTTAGTCGACTAAATATAAGAGTTTTAGTCTTAGTTTAGTTTTAGTCGACTAAATATCATAAGAGTTTTAGTCTTAGTCTAGTTTTACTCGACTAAATATAAGAGTTTTAGTCTTAGTCCAGTTTTAGTCGACTAAATAGAAGAGTTTTAGTCTTAGTCTACTTTTAGTTGACTAAATATCATAATAGACTTTTAGTCTTAGTCTAGTTTTAGTCGACTAAATATAAGAGTTTTAGTCTTAGTCTAGTTTTAGTCGACTAAATAGAAGAGTTTTAGTCTTAGTCGACTAAATAGAAGAGTTTTAGTCTTAGTCTAGTTTTAGTCTTAGTCTAGTTTTAGTCGACTAAATAGAAGAGTTTTAGTCTTAGTCGACTAAATAGAAGAGTTTTAGTCTTAGTCTAGTTTTAGTCTTAGTCTAGTTTTAGTCTTAGTCTAGTTTTAGTCGACTAAATATAAGAGTTTTAGTCTTAGTCTAGTTTTAGTCGACTAAATATAAGAATTTTAGTCTCAATCTAATTTTAGTTGACTAAATATCATAATAGTTTTAATCTTAGTCTAGTTTTAGTTGACTAAATATAAGAGTTTTAGTCTTAGTCGAGTTTTAGTCGACTAAATATAAGAGTTTTAGTCTTCGTCTAGTTTTAGTCGACTAAATATAAGAGTTTTAGTCTTAGTCGAGTTTTAGTCGACAAAATATCATAATAGTTTTAGTCTTAGTCTAGTTTTAGTCGACTAAATATCATAATAGTTTTAATCTTAGTCTAGTTTTAGTCGACTAAATATCATAAGAGTTTTAGTCTTAGTCTAGTTTTAGTCGACTAAATATCATAAGAGTTTTAGTCTTAGTCTAGTTTTAGTCGACTAAATATCATAAGAGTTTTAGTCTTAGTCTAGTTTTAGTCGACTAAATATCATAAGAGTTTTAGTCTTAGTCTGGTTCAGACCGGTTCTGCTTCACTGCTTGCTGCCTGGATGCTTCACCTCCATCGCTGCTTGCTTTGCTCTGAATCGGCTTTTCGCATCATCCCTCCCTTCGAGGACCTTCCAGGTCCTGCCAGGTCCTCCAAGGCCTCCTGGACCTTCCAGGTCCTCCAGGACCTTCCAGGACCTTCCAGGTCCTGCAGGTCCTCCTGGACCTTCCAGGACCTTCCAGGTCCTCCAGGACTGTCTGTTTCTGCAGTGTTTAATGATGTAGTTTTTATAAACGCTAATTTAAAAGTGAGAGAGTGATGAATGAATGAAACACAAATGTGTCTGAAGAAAGAAAACAATCGTAACTAGCTTCAGCATTTGCTCCCTTCAAGTCAGAACCAGGCTAAAAAAACACCTAACTATTACTTTGTTCAAACAAGATCAAAGGTAAAATCTCAATTCATAAAGTACATTTAAAATTAAAAATAAATTACAAATAAGAAATAAAAAAAATCATACAAGTCATGTACAATTCAGAGTCAGACTGAGGAATAAAGTACTGTCATCTGTATAGAGTCAGACTGAGGAATAAAGTACTGTCATCTGTATAGAGTCTTAGGGAATAAAGTACTGTCATCTGCATAGAGTCAGATTTAGGTCAGGGGAACATAATCCCACCACTAATATTTGAACAATAAATTATATTTTTATAGAGAAATGTTAATAATCCCATGGAAACATGTGAGTCAGGAGAGACTTTAATGCATTTCTGCAACACTTGTTCTTGGAGAACATCCAGGAACTAGTCCTGCAGCTGTCCTGGTGTTGAGCCACTTGTAGTTTTGTTAGAAGAAACAACTGTGTGTTTCTTTAACCTCTCGGGTCTGAGTCCGTGTGGATCCCTGTGCACCTCGGGGTGGAGATGTTTGCATGTTCAGAGCTGGCTGAGTTCCCTGGTTACCGCGGAAACACGTGCATGTTAGCATCCAGCGGTTCATCTGGCTGCTTCCAAGATGATCTGTATCCGACACGGTGCATGATGTCACCAGGTCATGATGTCACCAGGTCATGATGTCACCAGGTCATGCTGCCCCCCCTCATCAGCCGAGTCCCGACTCGTCTTTCGCCAGAAAGACGCCGCTTGTGTTGCTGCCGGTTGTTGCTGCCGGTTGTTGCTGCTGGTTGTTGCTGCTGGTTGTTGCTGCTGGTTCCTGCTTGGTCACATTATGGAGAATTAAATTCCACGTGGTTCAGTGATGTCATCAGTGATGTCATCAATGATGTCATCAAAGCGTGTCCAACTCCATCCCTGCATGCGCTTTTCCTGCTGCCAGGACTCCGGTAACGTCGGTAACGTCGCTGCTGCCATGACGACAGACGTTACCGTCAAGGGGTGGCCACGCCCCCCTAGTGTGTGACTCCGCCCCCTCTCTCTGTTCCCAAGGCGACAACCCGGTGAAGGTCATCACGGTGAAACAGGCCCCCACCATGGTGAAGGACCTGGTCGCCGGGGCAACGTATCACCTGAGGGTTTACTCGCACGAGCTGAACAGCGTCAGCAGCCCGACCGTCGTCTTCACCACCAAGACAGGTGAGCTAGCGCGGCTAGCTAGCTGGGACAGGTGAGCTAGCGCAGCTAGCTAGCTGGGACAGGTGAGCTAGCGCGGCTAGCTAGCTGGGACAGGTGAGCTAGCGCGGCTAGCTAGCTGGAACAGAGTTCCAGCCAGGTGGAACAGAGTTCCAGCCAGGTGGAACAGGATTACAGCCAGGTGGAACAGAGTTCCAGCCAGGTGGAACAGAGTTCCAGCCAGGTGGAACAGGATTACAGCCAGGTGGAACAGAGTTCCAGCCAGGTGGAACAGAGTTCCAGCCAGGTGGAACAGGATT
>NC_084594.1:582776-612776 GCF_033807715.1 Cololabis saira | reverse complement strand
TATGTGGGAGGGGTCCTTCATGATTTTGCTGCCTGGCTGAGGGCCTGTTGGTTGAAAACCACAGACAGAGTTCTGACCTGCAGGCTGATGATTTTTGAGCATAATGATGCTCTGCAGTCTGTTCCTGTTCTGGTGCTGAGGGAGTGGAACCAGCAGGTCATGGAGAAGGTCGTGATGCTTTCCAGGAAGGCGTAGTAGAAAGTCAGATGTGATAATTACTTTTTATTACGTAATTTATGTGTACTGTGTCTATATTTTTTCCTGTAATGTTAAGGGGGGCGGCGCCCTAGCGCCCCCTATTGACGAGCCGCCACTGTCTGCTCGTCTGGTAATGTTTTACAGTTTCTGTGATGTGTAGGTGCTGCGTTGGTGACCGCGTTCACAAAGTGTCTAGGTAGGTGCTGAGGTGTGATGTCACTTCCTGAAATAATCCTATCTAACAGGAAACGCTAACGAGCTCCGTTCAGGTGTTTAACAGGAAACGCTAACGAGCTCCGTTCAGGTGTTTAACAGGAAACACTAACGAGCTCCGTTCAGGTGTTTAACATGAAACACTAACGAGCTCAGGTGTGTCTAACAGGAGGGAAGCTGTTTTCAGCACCGACACCTTCAAACTAAAAAAACAACGATCTCCAAGCTAAGCACTAAGCGCTAACGTCTTCCTTGTCCTTCCAGTGCGAGATAAGAAAGACCTCCCGCTGGACCCGGTGGACCAGAAGGACCAGGACGGATCCTTCGACTACCAGTAAGTCCTACACACTTCCGTCCTACAGACTCTCTACGATACGGACGTTGTAGCGACGCCTCGGATCAAAAACGTTCAACAGCAGATCAATCCTCGTGAAACAGCTTTGTTGTCGTAATCGATCATAAAGTCTAGTGACCTTTGATAGAACCGGTTGTGTTAGAGTTCTGTCGTATTACTCACTTTAATGCACAAATAAATAAAACTACCGCGCGACTGACGCCTGTTTCTGAGAGTCAGTCAGCAAACAGGAAGTCCAGGGGTGTCCAACCAATCACAGACTGAGCACCACATCAACTACCCATGATCCTTCACTCCCTGCTCTCTCTGAGACATAAAAATACCATTAGAAAACGGAGAGGTGAAATCCTGCGATCTGATTGGTTGTTAACTGTGGTATAATGATCTGATTGGTTGTTAACTGTGGTATAATGATCTGATTGGTTGTTAACTGTGGTATAATGATCTGATTGGTTGTTAACTGTGGTATAATGATCTGATTGGTTGTTAACTGTGGTATAATGATCTGATTGGTTGTTAACTGTGGTATAATGATCTGATTGGTTGTTAACTGTGGTATAATGATCTGATTGGTTGTTAACTGTGGTATAATGATCTGATTGGTTGTTAACTGTGGTATAATGATCTGATTGGTTGTTAACTGTGGTATAATGATCTGATTGGTTGTTAACTGTGGTATAATGATCTGATTGGTTGTTAACTGTGGTATAATGAGCTTATACCACAGCTTCTATTGTAAAGTCTCATCACAGCAGATCATTCCACGTCAGGGAAGCAACAATGTTTCCATGGCAACAACCAACTGGTACAGATTTGTTGACGGTTAAAGCAGGGAGCAAAAAGTAGCTGGTGTTAAAGTTTATTTAAAATTTTTGTTAACAATTAATGAGTCATGTTGAGGGTAAAAGTTGATCTCCGGGGAGGAGCTAACGTTAGCGGGGAGGAGCTAACATTAGCGGGGAGGAGTTAACGTTAGCAGGGAGGAGCTAACATTAGCGGGGAGGAGTTAACGTTAGCGGGGAGGATTTAACATTAGTGGGGAGGAGTTAACGTTAGCAGGGAGGAGCTAACATTAGCGGGGAGGAGCTAATGTTAGCGGGGAGGAGTTAACGTTAGCGGGGAGGAGCTAACGTTAGCAGGGAGGAGATAACGATGGATGGATGGAGGAGTTCCTGTCTCCGACATGCGGAGCTACATCTGGAGAGATGGACTATTGTTTTACACAGTGGGATATTTTTACTGAATATTATGTATTTATGATTAATTAAAAACTACATTAAATAGATTGTGTATTCCTCTTTCATATTTACATTATTGGTAACCGTTTTATAAAAGCAATACATCACTTCAGGCCATGGTATATACTCATTATATCACTCCCCTCAGTGATATAATGATCCTCATGTGGCCGCGGGTTGGACACCCCTGGGCTAAGTGTTAAAGTCATCTCATTGTGGCCCACAATTCCACACAAGCTTTTCTCCAGCAAACCCCAAATTCCCTCCAAAACATATCAGATGTTCATAAAAATATATTAACTCATCTTGAACTTAATGGCAGCAAAATATCTCAAATCAAAAGGCTGGAAAAGCAAGTTTTAATGAAAGCCCTTAACGACACAAAACCTGGGGGTTTCCAGGTTTTAGCTTGTTATATGTGAAGAAGTGAACATGTGAAGAAGTGAATATGTGAAGAAGTGAACATGTGAAGAAGTGAACATGTGCACTTTGAGGTTCCAGCTGGTGACGATTGTTCTCCTTCCTCCAGGTCGTCCTGATCTCTGAAGCTGCTGGTTTATCTTTTACTGACCAGCTCTGTTTAACCTGCTTATTTAACCTGATATAGGTCTTAATAAACCTGTTAACTGATCACAGCTCCATCTTAAAAACCTCTTTAATAACTCTTATCTGCCTCAGAATAACTTTATAACATGAGTCGGTAAAATCAGGACAGTCGCTGTTTCTGATTGATCTGTTTGAGTAGAAGAGAATCAGGGCAGGAGAAAAATAAAAATAATATTTGAGAAGAGGAAGATTTTTTTTTCATGCACTTCGAGAGAAAAGTCAAAATGTCGAGAATAATGTTGAAGTACAATTTCGAGAAAAAAGTAAAAATGTATTTCAACTTTATTCTCGAAATTTCAACTTTATTCACGAAATTGACTTTTTTCTCGAAATTGTACTTCAACGTTAATCTCGACATTTCGACTTTTTTCACAAAATTTTGACTTTTTTCTCAACATTTCGATTTTTTCTCGACATTTCGACATTTTTCTCGAAGTGCATAATGGGAAAAAAGTCTTCCTCCTCTAAAGTATTATTTTTATTTTTCTCCTGCCCTGAAACTCTTCCGTAGTTTTTTTGACCTGCTTGTGTCTCATCTCCGTCTGGTTCCTGCAGAGAAACTCAGTTTTTTATTTCATTTAATCAGTAAATCTAACAATCTCAGCTCTGAAGGTCCAGACATCATCGCTAACGTCCACTCAGCTGTGCGGCCCCGCCCCCTTTACGGACTCCGCCCCCTCACTGGCCCCGCCCCCCCTCACTGACTTTTTCACAAAATTTTGACTTTTTTCTCGCCATTTTGACTTTTTTCTCGACATTTCGACTTTTTTCTCGACATTTTGACTTTTTCTCTCGACATTTCAACTTTTTTCTTGCCATTTTGAGTTTTTCTCGACAATTTCGACTTTTTTCTTGACATTTCGACTTTTTCTCTCAGCATTTTGACTTTTTTCCTCGAAATTCTGACTTTTTTCTCGCTATTTTGACTTTTTCTCTCGACATTTTGACTTTTTTCTCTACATTTCAACTTTTTTCTTGACATTTTGACTTTTTTCTCGACATTTGGACTTTTTTCTCAACATTTCGACTTTTTTCACGGAATTCTCACTTTTTTCTCGACATTTCACTCAATCACATAACTGGCCCCGCCCCCTCCCTAACCACGCCCCTCCCTGACCCCGCCCCTCGCTGGCCCCGCCCCCTCTATGGCCCCGCCTCTTCTCACTTGTCATCTTTCTTCTCCGAATGCTGAAATGACCCCGAGGGGAACGAGAACGAGAACCAGAACAGGTACTTTGGCGTCTGCAGAGTCCGGCATGTCAGCACCCTGGGGTGCTTGCCTGGGTTATGGGTGGGGAGGGGGAGGGGGGGGTGTGGGGGTGGTGGTGATGAGAGGGTGATGGTGATGGGGGTCCAATCAGGACCATCAGCTTGGCTGCTCTGCTAGCAAACACTTAGACTCTCTAAGTGTTGATGAACTTTAACGCAGCAACGTGAAAGAAGGGACTGCTGCCTCGGTTACCATGGTTACTGTTTGTAGTCTGTAGATGGATGGATGGATGGATGGATGGATGGATGGATGGATGGATGGATGGATGGATGGATGGATGGATGGATGGATGGATGGATGGATGGATGATGGGAATGGACCGTTTCCACTCAGTCAGGCCAGCATGTAGCTCCTGAAGCTCCGGCCTGCAAACATGCACAAAAGAGAAAAAAGGGGGGCCGGCACAAGAAACTACAGGAACGATGGACAAAAACGATAGCTATGAGATATTTATAATAAATAAAAATGGTAATGGAGAAGAGAGGAAGGGAAGAGGAGAGGAGAAGCTGCAACTATGACTACTGACTCTACCACACTAGAGTTTACACTACCTAGAGATTTACCAACACCAGCTAGAGGTTTACTAAACACTAACTATAGGCTTTACTAAACAGAAAGGTTTTATGTTTATTTTTAAAGGTGGAGGTGGTGTCAGCCTCCTTAACCCAGATTGGAAGTTGGTTCCAAAGTAATGGTGCCTGATAGCAGAACGCCCGCCCTCCAAATCTACATTTAGATACTCTAGGAACTACGAGTAAACCTGCACCCTGGGAGCGGAGAGCTCTGCCAGGAACATAAGGCATTTTCAGGTCTTGTAAATACTGCGGAGCTGAGCCGTTTTGGGCTTTATACGCAAGTAATAAAATTTTAAATTTACTGTACAAAAAGTTAAAAAAGGTCTGAAAAGGATACGTGTCTCCATTACTGGAGTTAAATTCTGGAATTATGCCAACATACATTTAAAATCATGTCATTCTCTTTTGGTTTTTAAGGAAATGGTTTGTAAAGCTAAGTAATGAGGACCATTAATTAGAACCAGGTGTGTTGGTGCAGGGAAACATCTAAAACATGCAGGACAGGACACGAGGACCAGGATTGAGAAACACTGCTTTAGCATCACATGAAACTCCAACTTTTAGCAAAATGTTTGCTGTATGGTCGGCTCCCGACCCGGTTCTGCAGGTTCTGAAGGTTCTGCAGGTTCTGCAGGTTCTTTCGCATGTTTATCTGGGATCTGATGCATGCAGCATGATCCTGACATGATCCTGACATGATCCTGACTTGATCCTGACTCTGAAAACATCCTGATGCTCGTTTCGCTGACATCAGAACGGAAATGACGCCGTCTGGCTCCTGCATCTTCAACTTCCTGCCCTGCTTTGGTTCCTGCTTTGGTTCCTAGCATGAAGTCAACGTTCTTCCTGAAGAACCTGCTGCTAGCTGAGATGAACCAGGCAGCATGAGTCAGCAGATCATGCTGACGGTGTTCATGTCATCGTTTATTAAATACTCAAGAACGATAAACACGATGTTCCGAAGCTCTTTGATCATTTCTGTGTTGTAGTCAATGTTCATCGTTCAGGGTTGTGCCGGAAAATGTAAGTTTCTCCTGGGAGTTACAGCTGATTGAAGCTCCTGGACCTGAACCTTCTCCTGAACAACTCAGCTCCAGCTGCATCAGTCCACCAGACAGGTTCCTGGTTCCTCTGTGGGGTCTTGGTGACTTCCTGCTGGTTAGGGTTAGGGTTAGGCTTCTGCCCGGTGGACTGAGCTGTTCCAGGATCTTCAGCTGTTCCTGGTGGGTTTCCATCGTCCTGCAGATCAGACGTCCTCCAGCGAGGCGTGAGGATTCTGAGGAGCGTCAGACTCCGTCAGAGCAGCTCTAGACCTCTTTCATCACCTGGACTCCGGGTGGGGGGGCTCCTGACTCCAGTTCAGCTGGTTCACTTTCTTTCTCCTCCAAAACTGAGAATGTTCTGTGTGTTTTCAGTAAAGACAGAGATTACTGTATCGTCCCAAATAGAAGACAGTGTTTTCTGCATGTAAATAAGGCTCAAAAAGTGGGCGTCTTCCATTCAGGGTCTAGACATTATACCATAACACCACTAGATGGAGCCAGGTATCTGTAAACTAAACTCCCCAGGACAAAGCCAACCCCTGTCACCAAGAAGAACAATGAAAATAGAGGTAAGAAAGAAAAGAGAAGAAAATAATAGAAGAGATAACAGAAAATGTTATCTCTTGTGTGGAAGTGTGTGGAAGTTATGATGCAAACTTCAACATGGTGGTTTGACTGAGGCTAAATAACTCAGATTCAGATTCAGAGAAACTTTATTCATCCCTGAGGGGCAATTCAGAACAACTAAGCAGCAATACAAGTACAGTAAATCTGCTCAGCTGCCGGCCGGTCGACCACAACGAGCAGCGACCCGAAACCGGAACAAAGCAGAGAAAGGGTGACGTTGGGGGGAGGGGGAGAGGGAGGAGGGTAAAAAAAGCATCTTCACACTGTGTATAAGTAGACAGTGAGAAAGTGCAAAAAAACACCTCAGCACAGAAAGAACATGACAAATTTAACATCATCATCACAGACTTATAGCCAGGAAGGCGTTGAGATGAGGGAGGTGGTTATCAGTAAGTGTGTGTAGCGGTAAGTCCGTGAACTTCACCCAGAGCTGCTCCTCAGCCAATGTCCTTGATGTTATCAGACGGCTCGGTCAGTTCTGAAACAGGTCCACAGATGTTCCTGAGAGGGGAGGGCTAGTGGGGGCAGAGTCACCTTGTTTACATTCCACCAGGGAGATTGTGACCAGAGCGATCGGCCAAACCGCTCTGTCAAGGCCAGATTATAGAATCAACAATTATATTGAAAACAGACAGACTCAGTAATTTTCCGTCTGCCTTCAGTCTCTGGTTCATCAATGGCGACTCCAAACAGACGAATTTGTGATCAATTCCCGCCAAGCCGAGCTTCCACCTTCTCCAGAGTCTTATCCATCTTACCAATGAGCTCAAAGACGCCGCCAGCCTGAGATTCTGTTCAAGAATCACATCCAGCCTGCGATTTAGCTCCCCCAATGTTAAAGTCTGAGTGTTGATCACCTTGCTTGATCCTTCAGCCACGTCCAGCAGCTCTGAAAGAGCCAGAACAGCTGTCGACGACTTACGCGTTTGTCGGTAGACCAGGAATCCCCTCCTCCTATCAAGAGAAATCCTGTTATCATAAATCCAATTATGAAGCATCTTCAACGTCCTCGACAGACAGAATCACCAAACACAACGGTTTCCAATGTTTCCAGGAATCCATTGTGTATCCAGCAAAAAACATCCCATCGGGGCAGGAGGGCTCCCTTACCCCCTGACTTCTCGTCGCAAAAATTTGGTCAATTGTGCTGAGAGACCAGTTAATCAATTCCATGATTGTAGAGTTTCAGAGGAGTGAAAAGGAGAGACTCTGAAGACGAGACAGGAAAAAAAGCAGTAGCAGGGCAGATAGGGAGGGAGAGGAGCAGGGAAGCGTCCGCCTTCGCCGAGAGCCGGAAGAGAGAGCCAGGCTTTTTCTCTCCAATATATTGTTGTAATCATTTGTTTCAGATGTACTGTCATTATTTTCTGTATAAAAATGTTATTTGGTGTTCAAAAAGTCTTTTTTCAAACTTGAGTCTTGAAAAAGAGGAAGAAGTCGTCTTATAATCAGGGTAGTCTTATATTCGGGCCGATACGGTACAATCGTCTGGTTTATCAGCTGAAGTCAGTCGTTGGTCGGGACTCAGATGAAGATACATTTTAATAACTTTAATACATTCTACAAAAAAAAGATCAGGTCACGGATGGAGAACCGGGGGGTTTGATGGTCCCCTGATGGAGTCCTGGCTGGAGTCCTGGCTGGAGTCCTGGCTGATCCTGGCTGGAGTCCTGGCTGGAGTCCTGGAGTTGAACCCTTGTCTTTTACACACTGAAGTTCCTCCAGATTCCTGGAATAGTTTCACTATGTTCTGGAAATATGCTAATCCCATCCAGCTTCCTGTGAGGGACGTTGGTTTAAACAGAGCAGCTACAGAAAAGTATCTACTCGGTAGTTAGACCCCTGGTGGAAAAGAACCAAACCTGAAGTGTAAAGATGAAATGAAATGACGGCGATGAGAAAAATACATAAAATATTGTGTATCAATGCTGTAAGTCAGATAAAGCTAGCTAAATATAAATGCGGGGCTTTAGCTTGTTTCCCGGCCGACTGTTCTCCCCCGGTCCGTTTCCACGGTAACCCAACCTTTCCTTGTCCCCCCCTGCAGCAGCGACGAGGACAACAAGCCCCTGGCCAGCCAGACGTCGCTGGACGGCAACGTGAAGGAGAGCGACGACAGCCTGGTGGACTACGGCGAGGGCGGCGACGGCCAGTTCAACGAGGACGGCTCCTTCATCGGCCAGTACACCGTCAAGAAGGACAAGGACGGGGAGACGGAGGGCAACGAGAGCTCCGAGGCCACCTCGCCCGTCAACGCCATCTACTCGCTGGCGTAGCGCTAGCCCTCGCTACGGCAACAACCCCCCCCCCCCCGAAACACAGCACCGAAACACCAAGAACCAACGTAGAAACATAGAACCACAGCAGACAGAAGAGACAGAGACAGAGACGTTCCTGCCGGGACGCCGGAGTTGTCCACCGCTATTCCACCGCTAGTCCACAGCTAGCCCACTGCTAGTCCACCACTAGCCCACTGCTAGCCCACCGCTAGCCCACCGCTAGCCCTTAATTTCAGTTTCCTTGAGGCTAACGTATGGACAGAGAGTTACGTTAAATCCCCCGATGGAGGCGGGGCCCTGACCTTTGACCTCTGACCTTTGACCCCTGACCTTTGACCCCTGACCTCTGACCCATCCCTCCACTCCACCAGTGTTGTGTAAGTTCCTACTCCTCATGAACCAGTTCAAAGTTCACTTCACATTAAAAATGAACATTCATAGTTCACCATTTTCACTTTGAACCGGTTAAAATTCAGTTCATTTCAATGTTTTTAGGTGAGAAGTACGAATGAAACGTCCCCCGATCCTAAAACTGTTCCCTGGATACAATCACGCATCGTCCTGGTGGAACATCGTGCTATTTATTCATTTATCTATTTAGCAGGTGCACACTCTGCAAACAAAAGCCACAACAAATTATAGCGTTATGTTTTACAATCAATTATACGAGACCTTACATTCTATCACACAAAATTGATTAAGTTATTGCCTATAGCACAAAGGATGTGGACAAAGGACCATTTTTGTTTTGTTTTATTCATCTGTTGCAACAATATTGTTCCTCTAAAAAAAGAAGGAATTTAAGACATATCAAAAAATTATTTTAGTGTAACATAAGGTAATTTTTGTCAAACAGCTCGAGGTGTTTTCCATCTAAACCTCAATTCGGAATTCCTATTTCCATGTAAACCCGAAGGTAAAAATAGTTTAATTCGGAATTATTTAATTCGGAATAATTAATTCCGAATTAAAAAACATCATGTGTTCATTGCATATGCTGATGATACGCAGCTGTTTTTATAATATCTGTGTTAGGCTCGAGAGAAGGAGGGCGGACCCAAATGCAGGACAACACGAGCAAGGTTCAGGTATAACAAAGTTTATTAACAAAGGGCGCTCCACAGGAGGGAAGGAAGACAAACACAAAATCACAGACAGAAAAAACGCGGCTGGAAAGTCCAATAAAAGGCGCAGACAGGAGGGAAAGTCACAGCTGGAAAAAGTAATCCAAAAGGACCCAGGAAGGGAAGGTCCATGAACGGGAAACTAGGGAAGTCCAGGAAAACAGGCCGAGTACGGGGGTCTGAGCTGGAGATAATATAACTAGTACTAGAACTGGTACTACATCTGGTACTACTGGTACTACAACACTCAGATAAAGGAGTGTTTGCAGAGATCCCTCCATCAGCTGTAGAGGGAAGAAGAAAGAAGAGAGCAGATAAAGGAGTGTTTGCAGAGATCCCTCCATCAGCTGTAGAGGGAAGAAGAAAGAAGAGAGCAGATAAAGGAGTGTTTGCAGAGATCCCTCCATCAGCTGTAGAGGGAAGAAGAAAGAAGAGAGCAGATAAAGGAGTGTTTGCAGAGATCCCTCCATCAGCTGTAGAGGAAGAAGAAAGAAGAGAGGAGATAAAGGAGTGTTTGCAGAGATCCCTCCATCAGCTGTAGAGGAAGAAGAAAGAAGAGAGCAGATAAAGGAGTGTTCCAGATATCCCTCCATCAGCTGTATAGGGAAGAAGAAAGAAGAGAGCAGATAAAGGAGTGTTTGCAGAGATCCCTCCATCAGCTGTAGAGGAAGAAGAAAGAAGAGAGCAGATAAAGGAGTGTTTGCAGAGATCCCTCAATCAGCTGTAGAGGGAAGAAGAAAGAAGAGAGCAGATAAAGGAGTGTTTGCAGAGATCCCTCCATCAGCTGTAGAGGAAGAAGAAAGAAGAGACCAGATAAAGGAGTGTTTGCAGAGATCCCTCAATCAGCTGTAGAGGGAAGAAGAAAGAAGAGAGCAGATAAAGGAGTGTTTGCAGAGATCCCTCCATCAGCTGTAGAGGAAGAAGAAAGAAGAGAGCAGATAAAGGAGTGTTTGCAGAGATCCCTCCATCAGCTGTAGAAGAAGAAGAAAGAAGAGAGCAGATAAAGGAGTATTTGCAGACATCCCTCCATCAGCTGTAGAGGGAAGAAGGAAGAAGAGAGCACAACACCGCAGCTTGTGGGAGAGAGGTTTAGGAGCTGGCTGGGTGACGAGGCTGAGTGGTGTCAGGTGTGGAGAAGGTGATTGGGTTCAGCTGCCCCTGGCCAAGCCTGACCAGGCTTTGGCGCCCTCTGGTGGAGGAAGGGTGTGCCAAACCCTAACAATCTGAACAAGCGTCTAGAGACAACATCTGTTGTATTAGACGCTATATAAATAAAATTGAATTGAATTGAATTGAATTGAACAAGTTCCAATGAAATGCTGAAAACAACGATATGCGGCTCGAGGGGGTGGGAATAAAACCCACAACCAGGAAGTCAATTCAAAGCAGTGAATCAATCAATTATATAATTCGGAATAATTAATAAGAAAATATTTAATAATTAATTAATTATTAATAATAAACAATTAATAATAATTATTTTTAATAATAATTGTAAATTATAAATTATATTATTATTATTATTATTAATAATAATAATTAATTGCGGATTTAAAAGCATCATGTAACCATGGCCAGTGTTCATTGCATATGCTGATGATACGCAGCTGTTTTTATAATCTGTTTTTAGAACTTGAACAAGTTCAAGCTCTTTATTTGCAAATATTGCACAACACTGGTGTCCCCCCCTGTCCCCTGACCCTTGACCCCCGACCCCTGACTCCCGGACTTCTGACCCCTAACCTCTACCCCCCCCCCCCCCCCCCCCCGATGGAGGCGGGACCCTGACCCCTTTCCCCTGACCTCTGACCCCGGACCTCTGACCCCTGACCTCTGACCCCCGACCCCCTGACCCCTAACCCCTGACCTCTGACCCCTAACCCCCGACCCCCTGACCTCTGAACCCTGACCTTTGACCCCTAACCTCTAACCCCCGACCTCTGACCCCTCCCCCCAGACTGCTGTGCCTTCAGCTCATCCGGAGGCTTCAACCTTCATGATCTTAGTTGTTTCTGCACAATCATCGTCCTTCACGCCTCCACTGCTAACGTGCTAATGCTAACCTGTGACTGCCGGCCCGTTAGCCCGTTAGCTAGCTACAGGGGCTGCTGGCGGAACTGTTTATCATATTGATATTTAAAGCGGTGAGGGATCAGAACCTTCGGTGACGCAGATCTATGCACTCGCTTCACTCCGGTTTCACTCCGGTTTCACTCCGGTTTCTCCCGGTTCTGCTCTCGTTGGTTCCCATTGGTTTCCCGCTACTTTCCCCCCGTTGCCTAGCAACAGGCAGCGTTTCCTGATTGTTGCCTAGCAACAGGCAGCGTTTCTCCTGATTTACCTCCAGTCCGTGTTTCTTCTCCAGCTCTGAGCCGCATGGAAGCCCAAAAATAAGATAAAAATACAAATATGCCCACGGTAAGTCATAATATGACATCAAAAGTCGAAATTATGAAATAGAAAGTTGAAAAAAGGGCGAAATTTCGACTTCTTGAATTCTTGAAATTGTACTTCAAAATTAAGCTCGACATTTCAACTTTTTTCTCAACATTTCGACTTTTTATCTCATAATTATGACTTATCGTTGGGATATTTTTATTTTTAAGAAATGGGCTTCCATAAAGCCGAGCTTCACGTTAAAACCTTTAACTTTCACAACATTTGTTCACTTTTGAAAGGTTTCCTTAGAACATGTGTTTGGTTTAATGTTTGTCTTGGAAACGGGAGAGAAACTGGCACAAAACCCGCAACGAAAAACGCACAGAAAAGAAATGGTTTTAGCAGCAAGAGCCGTGCTGCGTTCAAGGGAAACGTGGAAATCTGGACTCCTGTCATCGACATCGACGTCTCGTCTGTTCCACAGAAACCACAGAATCTTCTTCCTGCAGTAGTTTAAGATTATTTAGATTATACAAATCTCTGACTCATAAAAGAGTCTCAGATTCTGGACTTTGACACCAGAACTCTGCAAGTTTATGATCTAGTCACGAAATTCCCACCAGTTTGATTTGGTGAGCTGTTGTTTCTGAATTGTTTTCAGCTTAAGAATCGATCTGCAGACGATTTCACCGCGACTCTTCGCTACTTTGGCATTAAAAGCATGAAAACACGTAGAATGACCTGAACGCCACGAACCAGAAGTTTCTAGGAAAGACTTTGGCTCAGTTTCACGTCTTGAAAGCTGATTAATTGTGTTTCTTTAACTTTAACTTCGTCGCATCTGTCCAGCGTTTCTCACTGCATTATTAACCCTGTACTTGCAGGATCACTTTGTATTTCAAATATTTAATTTATATGTACATTTATTACACATACAAGGATAGTATTATTAATATATGTCTTTAACCATGTGATTTTATGTGCTTATTTTTGTTGTTGCATATCAGAAACAGCCAAAATGAGATGTCTCAGAATGTTTTTTTATTTTTATTTTTAATAATTTTTTTTTAATCTTTTTTTATTTCTTTACTTTTTTATTTTTATTTTATTTTTTCATTTTTTTTAAATGTTAAGTGTTTACTTTTTATTTTATTTTATAATTTTTTTCTTATATTTTTTTGTTTTTTCTTATTTTTTTCTTATTTCTTTTATTTTATCTTTTCATTTATTTTTTTTTCTCAGAATGTTTTGTTTTTTGCGGCTCCGTTGTCGTCATGGAAACGACGCCATCTTTCATGAGACGTTTATGTTCATGTGATTTAACCACCGTCCACTAAACCCATATCTCACGTATTTATTATTATTTTGGCATTTATTCTGTAAAAGTTCTGAGTGAAACAGAAAAAAACTATAATCTTGTAAATATTTGAAGGTGATTTTTCTCCTGAAGATTCTTTTATCTGAATCAGTAGAAAAACTCCAGGTTGAAGCTTCTCTGACGTCACGGATGCAGCTTTTTATGGAGCTCTAAACTCACCTGGACAGACACCTGGACAGGTGTCCAGGTGTCTGTCCAGGTGTCTCACCTGTCTCCTCCTCCATCTCTACCTCCTCCTTCTCTTCTCACCTGTCTGTTTCCTGTTTCCTGTTTCCTGCTCCGGTTTCTTCTCCTCACAAAATCCCACATTTCGTCCCAAATCAGACAGAAATCTATTGAAACCGACGGAAGAGATTTGTTTTTCATTATGCACTCGAGAAAACTCAACATTTCAACTTTTTTCTCAACATTTCAACTTTTTTCTCGAAATTTAATTTCAACATTAATCTCGACATTTCAACTGTTTTCCCAACGTTTTCGACTTTATTCACAAAATTTCGACTTTTTTCTCGAAATTGTACTTCAACATTAGTCTCGACATTTCCACTTTTTTTCACAATAAAAAAAAACATTTCCCTGTCAGATATATATATATATATATATATATATTTGTTCTCCTGTTTTAGGAGCAGGTTCAGGTTGGAGAAGCAGATCCTTCATATCATTCAGATTCAAACCTGCTGCTACTTCCCCTTTAACACGTAGAAAAACATCATCACTCTTTCCCTCAAACCTCTCCTTCTTTTCTATTCTCTATTTCCTGGGTTTAAACAACCGTTGACTCCGTTCTGCTCAGAGTTCCTGATGATGATGATGGTGATGGTGATGATGATGATGATGATGATGATGATGAGCAGGAACCTGATGATGATGAGCAGGAACATGAGGATGAAGAACGGGAACTTTCCTCCGTCACAAAGAGAAGAGTTTTGCTGATATTTGCTGACACTTAGTGCTTTATTCCCCTGAGTTTGTGTTTGTGGGTTCCAGCTCGACTTTCACCAGAAAAACATCAGCTTCTCTTCTGTTTACAAACCGAGCGATGAAACTTCCTGGTGCGGATCTGGACCGGACTTTGAAACGCCCGGTCACATGACTCTGTTTTTTTTTCGTTTTAAGTCTGATTTGCATCTTTGGTTTGAACTTGTGCAGCCGAGCAGCTTGTTAAAAGTCCGAGCTTTTGTAAGGAACATCTAACCAGAGAAACTGTAATAATAATCACTATGTATGCGTGTATGAGATGTTGCAACTTCTGCTAGCGACGCCTTCTTTCTAGTAAAGCTCTGCCCTTTTCTCTACGTCTGACTCTGTTTCTCTACGTCTGACTGTGTTTCTCTACGTCTGACTCTGTTTCTCTACGTCTGACTCTGTTTCTCTACGTCTGACTGTGTTTCTCTACGTCTGACTCTGTTTCTCTACGTCTGACTGTGTTTCTCTACGTCTGACTCTGTTTCTCTACGTCTGACTCTGTTTCTCTACATCCGACTGTGTTTCTCTACGTCTCTGTTTCTCTACGTCTGACTGTGTTTCTCTACGTCTGATTGTGTTTCTCTACGTCTGACTGTGTTTCTCTATGTCTGACTGTGTTTCTCTACGTCTGACTGTGTTTCTCTACGTCTGACTGTTTCTCTACGTCTGACTGTGTTTCTCTACGTCTGACTGTGTTTCTTTACGTCTGACTCTGTTTCTCTACGTCTGACTGTGTTTCTCTACATCTGACTCTGTTTCTTTACGTCTGACTGTTTCTCTCTGACGCTCACGAACCTGCAGACGTAAAACAAACCACAGGTTTCCTGGTTCTGCTCCATGTGGGACGCCGTCCTGACGCCAGTCCACACCCTGGTTTACCAGAAATGAGTAAATGTGCGGAACAAAGAAGAAGAAGAAGAAGAAGAAGATTTTTTTGATTATTACAAACACACTTTATTTACATTTTCACAGGATACAGTTCATATAGTATATCATAAAGTGCCGAAGTGCCTAAGTATAAACAGAATACCCAATAAATAAATAAATGGCTACATCAGCATTCAGTCTTGAAGAAAAAGTGCAAACTGCAGTTGACTATTTAAAACATTACACAGGACATTATTATAACACCAGAGGTTCTTAAAACAATCCAAATCATTCAGCAATTTATAAAAAATTGAATTCCTGAACTGCTCTGTCCTCCACTCTGTTCTTTCTGGATACATAAATCGCCATCTTGGCTTCACCAGGAATATATTTTAGGAGTTGCCACTTTCTTTGACTTCTCCAGTGAAAGAAACCAGTGCTGAACCCAAACCTCCCCATGGTTTTCCAGAGGAAGCCGTGCTCAACACGGTCAAATGCCTTTTCCTGATCTAACGAAATGAGACCAGTATTTATTCCCAATGAGCTAGAAACCTCCAAAACATCTCGAATTAGGTAGACATTGTCTACCATGGACCTGCCGGGCACACAGTAGGTCTGATCCCGGTGGATGATCTGCTCCATAGCTTCTCTAAGCCTGTTGGCCAAAGCCTTGGACAGGATCTTGTAATCTGTGCACAACAGTGACACAGGGCGCCAGTTCTTGATGTCCTGCAGATTCCTTTTTTTTGGCAGCAGGGCAACAACAGCCCTCCGACAGGACAGTGGCAGAGAACCTGAGGTCAGACTGTCGTTAAACACCTCTAGAACGTCAGGTGCTAAAATACTCCAGAAGGCTTTGTAGAACTCGACTGTCAGGCCATCGATGCCAGGAGACCGCCGTCCCTGCATACCCTGCAGAGCGGCGTGTAGCTCCTCCATCTGCAGTGGCCGGTCCAGCTGTGAGTTGGTCTCCTCAGAGACCTGAGGCAGTTCACCACAGAACCCCTCAAACAGATCATCATCCTCCACATACTCGCTGGTATAGAGGGATGAATAAAACTGCACAGCTCGCCTTCTGATCTGACCAGGTTCAGTGAGCTCCTGCCCCGTGTCAGAGAGCAGAGAGTGGATCGCTTTCCTATGTCCATGCTTCTTCTCCAGGCCAAAGAAGAAGCTAGAGCGAGCATCCATCGCTGTGATGTTCTGGACCCGGGACCGGACCAGTGCACCCTATACCTTGGTGTCCAGCAGGTTGGCTAAAGCCATTTTTTTCGACTTGAGGATTTCAATATATCCTCGATTTCCTGTGGAAGCACTCATTGTTTCTAGCTCCACGATCTCAGTCTCCAGGTCTTTCATAGATCGACAGATGTCACGTGTGACATTGAGAGTATACTGCTGACACAAAAGCTTTATCTCAGTCTTGCCATGGTCGCACCACTGCCTAAGACATGTAAAATCAGCTTTCCTGTGTCTAAAACCAGTCCAAAAATAACTAAATGCCTCGCTAAAACATTTGTCAAATGTTAAAACTGAATTAAAATGCCAGTATGCACTCTTAGGTAAAATGTTTTTTATGGTGACATGACATAAAACCAAAGAATGATCCGTAAAACCAGCTGGCATTATTTTACACAGCTTAAAACATTAAAATGGTGCTTAAAACAATAAAAACGATCAAGTCTGGCTAAGGAGATTCTATCCTCTCTCAGGTGGGACCATGTGTACTGTCTGCAGTCTGTATGCATCCTTCGCCACACATCCACCAGGCCGTGGGAGTAGACCAGCTGTTTCAGAGCGTGTTGGGAGGCTGGATGAGGTTCTACATGATTATGGTCTAAAAACTTGTACTCAGTACAGTTAAAATCCCCACCCAAGAATAAAAAATCCTCAGAGCCACAGCAATTCAGTCTAGTGTTGACTTTTTCTAGAAAGCTCTTCCCCTCTGTACCGTTTGTTGGAGCATAAATATTCATAAAAAACAGTGTGTGATGTTCAAACTGTGCCTTGACTAAGACACCTCCCCTTCACCACATGCTCGACCTCCAGGGACGATGGAGTAAAGTTCCGAGAGAACAGGAAGCCCACTCCACCGCTGAGTGTGGTGTTGTGGCTCAAAGCCACCTCTCCTTCCCATTCTTTGTTCCAGTCCACCTCATTGCCTTCATCACTGTGTGTTTCTTGTAAAAACAGAACATCAATATTTTTCATCCTTGCTGTGTCAGACACCAGTGCCCTTTTCCTTGCCTCTCTGGCACCATTCACGTTTAACGTCCCCACTCTAAAAGAATCCATTGTGATGGAGATGTTAAAAGCAAAGACAGTAAAAGAGATAAATAAGAGTAAAACCAACAGCTTCAACATCATTAAAAACCGAGTTGCTTTCTCACCTTAAGCATTTGTTTTCTCAGTCTAAAAATGTCCTGATCAGTGAGATCTGATAGCTCGGTTTTTAATGACATGTCTTGGTGAGTTGTAAAAAATGAGCTTGTCAGGAAAATGCTGCTCTATATCCAGGCCTTTCATGCCTTTTGTCTGCTGCAGGAACGCTTTAAACATAGTTTCAGAGTATAGTTTCTGTTCCTGACTGGCAGTCAGGGACGGAATATATATATATATATATATATATATCAATAATTCCACCAATTAATTAGCCCGCCTCAGTTTCACCTGCCCTTATAACATTATGACCTTTAGTTTAAAATATTCATATTTTAGATTGTAGTTCCTCTTATACCCGTCAAACACAATCACAACTAGCAACACTTGATATCAAAAGCATCCATAGTGAAAAGGAAAATAATGTTCAAATGATTTAATTTGTGTTGCTTGCAAATGAAACAGGTTCAGTTCAGGTTTTATTACTTTAAGCCTTGTGTTGGTGTTGCATCACTATGTAATTTAACCACCAACCACCAGAGGGCAGAGCTGTTTCTGTAATTTAACCTCCAACCACCAGAGGGCAGAGCTGTTTCTGTAATTTAACCACCAACCACCAGAGGGCAGAGCTGTTTCTGTAATTTAACCACCAACCACCAGAGGGCAGAGCTGTTTCTGTAATTTAACCTCCAACCACCAGAGGGCAGAGCTGTTTCTGTAATTTAACCTCCAACCACCAGAGGGCAGAGCTGTTTCTGTAATTTAACCTCCAACCACCAGAGGGCAGAGCTGTTTCTGTAATTTAACCTCCAACCACCAGAGGGCAGTGCAGAGCTGTTTCTGTAATTTAACCTCCAACCACCAGAGGGCAGTGCAGAGCTGTTTCTGTAATTTAACCTCCAACCACCAGAGGGCAGAGCTGTTTCTGTAATTTAACCTCCAACCACCAGAGGGCAGTGCTGTTTCTGTAATTTAACCTCCAACCACCAGAGGGCAGAGCTGTTTCTGTAATTTAACCTCCAACCACCAGAGGGCAGAGCTGTTTCTGTAATTTAACCTCCAACCACCAGAGGGCAGAGCTGTTTCTGTAATTTAACCTCCAACCACCAGAGGGCAGAGCTGTTTCTGTAATTTAACCTCCAACCACCAGAGGGCAGAGCAGAGCTGTTTCTGTAATTTAACCTCCAACCACCAGAGGGCAGTGCTGTTTCTGTAATTTAACCTCCAACCACCAGAGGGCAGAGCTGTTTCTGTAATTTAACCTCCAACCACCAGAGGGCAGTGCGGAGCTGCTTTCCAGAGCTCACATTCAGCAGATTCTCCAGCTGATAAATTGATAAATTGATAAATTGATCAGTTTTCCTGACATGGATCAGTCTGTCCAGAGCAAGTATCCAGGTTTCCATGGCAACGGTGGCATCAGTCGTCTTGGAGGTTTCCATGGCAACGGTGGCATCAGTCGTCTTCAATAGCACCACATTTCCGCGTTAGCTCTGACATGTTGAAGTGGATTCTTTTTAAGATTAAGATTCTTTATTTCATTCATTAAAAGAAAAACAAAACAGTTCAATATAATTACAACAAATCTCTTTCCTTGAATGAAAGGAAACAGAAAGACTAAGCTGATTTTATCTGTCCCTTTTTCCTAAGAAATCACATTTACATGAATGTAAATTCAATAAAAATATTGTTTAAAAAGTATATATATATATTTATTGGTCCGCACAGAGAAAGGCAAAAGGGCGTTCTCTTTTGCAGCCCCGTCCACTTGGAACTCCTTGCAACAAAGTCTGAAGTTGACGAACCTGATTCCCCTTGCTAGTTTTAAGCTTTAGCTTAGAGACATGGACAGTGCATCTTTATCTTGTACTTGCACTAGATGACCTCTGCCGCAGCTAAGCATTTAAAGCACATAAGCTAGTCTGTGTTCTACAAGTTTTATTTTTGTCTGGGGCTAGTGTACTAACCTGATATCTCTATTTTCCAGCTATTTAACGGTTATAGTGTATTGTCATTTCCACTCTGCATCAGTTTCAAGTGTTATGTCCTGTCATATCTTGTCATGTCTCATTTTTATGTTTTATGCAACTGTGTGGATGTGAACAGGTCACACTTGAAAATGAGTCTCCGGACTCAAGTGTTTTATCTGTATAAATAAAGGATAAATGAAATGAAAAATATATATATATAAACTTTATTACGGGCTCTAGACCCAATATCAAGACATGCAACATAAAAAATAAACAACCACTACATAAACACATAAAAACATGCTCTTATTCATGAGTCTTAAAAGGCCATACCAGTGTTTCCATAGATAGGATTGATATCTGACAGAACTGCACCTGGGGCTTGTGAGCTTCATTATGATACAGTTTTGTGACTCATCAAGTCTAGACATAAACCTAAACATCAGGTTACCCAAGAGAGCCTGTAGAGTGCTTAGGCCTGAGTCACAGAACAGTTTACTAGCACTGCTCCTCCTGTACTCTACCTCTACTCCTCCTCCTGGGCTTTTTCAGCAGTATCCTCACACAGTCGTTATATGCTACCTCAAGTTTGCATTCGTCTCTGCCTGTACACGTCAGCATCATCTTCCATCTAGTCAGTGATTATGTGCCCAAGATATTTTGTACAGTTAGATACACAAAGGGATTGCCCTGACAGGTAAAACATTGGAAAGTGCAGCATCTGATCCTCCTTGGTCCTACATATCAATACAACACTCTTTTTTGCATTGTACTGTATATCAAACTCAACCCCATACTCGGAGCATGTATCCAACAGCTATATATATATATATATATATATATATATATATATATATATATATATAGGTTTTTACCAACATGGTATCAACCATTAATATATATGCAGACAAATTACAAATTACGCAATTAAATAAAAAAACACTTTCCAATATACGTAATTTAAAAAAACAAACAAAACCAAAACTACAACAAAGTTATAAAATAAGACAAAATATCTGTCGTCAAACACAGATATTCATATTATTTTATTCAAAAAATAAATATGACAATGTTGCTAAAAATAGACAGAGAGAAAAGAAAAGCCACCTAACTTAACAATTATCATGATATTTCTATCAAACTGTCTTTTATTCTTCTTTTAAATGTAATATTTGATTTGCATCTTTGGTTTCTGTTTCCAGATTGTTCCAGAAACTGAAACCGTTTACAGAAACACAACGTTCATGGATGAAAATGAAGAAACAATAGATTCATACAGAAGTAAAAGAGATGTTTCTTTACCATCCAGAGATTCTTCTCCAACCTTCCCTCAGCAGGTTTAAATAAAGTTTCACGTCTAAAAGCTTTTAGATCTTCATCTTTCCTGTTAAACTAGATTATTGATTCCTCCAGGTTACCAGGAGGTGAAGCTTCACAGCAGCAGCATTAAAGCATTAAAGCATCAAAGCATTAAAGCATTAAAGCATTAAAGCATTAAAGCATTAAAGCATGAAGACATGATGTTTTATTGATCATGTTCTGATCCATCAGGTCTGGACCTCCAGGCTGATCAATATTAATGATCCAGATCAATATTTTTAGTTTAGTTTAGTTTATTTCGGTCATGACATCACAAAAAAAGAATAAAAATGACAACAAGGAAACAAATATACTGTTCAGAGAAAACATTACAAAAAAGTTTCCAATATACAAATAACGTCCAGACCGAAAAAGGTGCAGCTGAAGCAAAACTTATTCTACCCTCAAAAAGATTATTTAAAGTAATGACATAAAAGCAAGTAAGAGATAAGACTGCCAGTAAAACAAATTGCCTCCATGGGGAAAACAAAGATTCCTCAAGAAATAAAAAAATAAAAGGTGCAGTTACTTGTTTCCTTCATCCTTGAATAATCAAATCAAATCACCAAATAAATGAATAACCAAATCAACATGAAGCATCACCACTCATTTATTTGAAATCATCCTTCTTTTCAATGTTTTTTTTTAAATAAGGTTAAGGTTCTACTTGATTTCAAATCCCTCTCCAATTTATTCCATAAATCCACCGCTGCCACTGTAGCATCTCAGTTTGGTGTATTGATGATCCAGATCAATATTGATGATCCAGATCCTGCGTTTGTATCTTCTAGACTGGATTACTGTAATGTGTTGTTAGCAGGATGTCTAAGTAATTTGCTGAATAGGCTCCAGCTGATCCAGAATGCAGCAGCACGAGTACTGACAGGAATCAGCAGGAGAGACCACGTCTCTCCAGTGTTAGCGTCGCTCCGTTGGTTACCCGTAAAATTCAGAATCCAATTTAAAATTTTATTACTTGCATATAAAGCCCAAAACGGCTTAGCTCTGCAGTATTTACAAGACCTGATAGTGCCTTATGTTCCTGGCAGAGCTCTCCGTTCTCAGAGTGCAGGTTTACTCGTAGTTCCTAGAGTATCTAAATGTAGATTTGGAGGGCGGGCGTTCTGCTATCAGGCACCATTACTATGGAACCAACTTCCAATCTGGGTTAAGGAGGCTGACACCACCTCCACCTTTAAAACTAAACTTAAAACCTTTCTGTTTAGTAAAGCCTATAGTTAGTGTTTAGTAAACCTCTAGCTGGTGTTGGTAAATCTCTAGGTAGTGTAAACTCTAGTGTGTTAGAGTCAGTAGTCATAGTTGCAGCTATAGAACAAGACTATAATAGTTAGTCTCAAATATAGCTTGGTGGTAGATATGCTGCTATAGGCCTATGCTGCAGGGGGGACCGACATGATCCACTGGGCGGTGCCTCTCACCCTTCTTCTCCTCTCCTCTTCCCTTCTTCTCTTCTCTATTACCATTTTTATTTATTATAAATATCTCATAGCTATCGTTTTTGTCCATCGTTCCTGTAGTTTCTTGTGCCGGCCCCCCTTTTTTCTCTTTTGTGCATGTTTGCAGGCGGGAGCTTCAGGAGCTGCATGCTGGCCTGCGGTCGTAAATGTTGTATGTTTGAAAAACAAAAAAAACGACAAATATATTGTGAAAAAAAAACCCTCTAAAAGTAAAAGAAAGACCTTTTTCACTCCTTCCATGTTTTAACCCCCAGAGTCTGATCCTCCTTCTCCTGGTAAGAGTCTGCTCTGTTAACGTCTGCTGAGGTCAAACCTCCAGGGAGGTTGTAATGAATACATGAATCATTCATGCAGATCTCTTAGAGCCTCCAATAATACATGCAGTTGTTTTAACCCCCTAACCCCCCCCCCGAAGACAGACCCGGACCCCTCTGGGACCAGCACCCCCCCAACCCCCCTAACTCCCCCCTAACTCCCCCCTAACCCTCCCTAACTCCCCCCTAACCCTCCCTAACTCCCCCCTAACTCCCCCCTAACCCTCCCTAACTCCCCCCTAACTCCCCCCTAACCCTCCCTAACTCCCCCCTAACTCCCCCCTAACTCCCCCCCAACCCCCCTTACCCTCCCTAACCCCCCCAACCCCCCTAACCCTCCCTAACTCCCCCTAACTCCCCCCTAACCCCCCCTAACCCCCCTAACCCCCCAACCCCCCTGTAGGAGCCAAAACAGCATTTATGTTGTTGTTAAAGGAATATTTATGATTTCACCACTTCCCATATTTTTGGTTCTAGTTCATTGATTTGTTTTGGCGGTTTGGCCACTGAGTGACAGCTTGGCCGCTGAGTGACAGCTTGGCCACACCCATGGTAATTGTGGGTGTGGTGCCAGTTAACAAAGGGAAGTGGAAACAGTTTGAGAGACAATGGCGTCTGAGCCTTAGTTGAGAAGCAAACACAGTTTTTTAACCACAACTCACCGTAGAATCTCACCATAGCATTCTCATACATTCTCTTTCTTTCACATAAACAAGAACATACACTTTGTGCTGGCCTATGAAGTTTTGTAGGATATTTTTAGTTTATTCTCACACAATGACTGGCTGCATGGTGACTGGATCTGGATCTACAACCAAGGTGTGTTAAAACCCACTCTGCTAAGGCTGGGGCTGTGGCTAAAGAACTAAATAGCCAGAACACCACCCATCAGACCCCCTAACTCCCCCTAACTCCCCCTAACCCCCATCAGACCTGGTCTGGAGAACCCCCCTCTGGGACCAGCACCCCCGGTCCAGGACCCCTTTTCCTCTGGGACCAGATGTTGGTTCTGTGTCGGCTCAGAGAGACAGGCCAGTCAGGCAGGACCAATAAACCCGGTGGAGGGGGATGAATAGTTTATTTGGTTCAGTAGTTTACTCTACTGCCCTTACTGCCTAACAACTGCTGCTTTCTAATATTTTACCTCTTTTCTTATCGTTGTATTGGTTATTTACTGTTTAATTGTGTGTTGCTGCTGTTAATGTTGATGTAAAGCAGCTTGTGTTGAATTGTTCTACAGATAAACTAGTTCAGGATAAACTGATCTGGTCCAGTTTGGTTTTACCAGTAAGATAAAGAACATTAGCGAGTGGTGGATTCAGGATGATCTGACAGACTCATGAATGATTGATGAATGATTGATGACGACAGTCGGCTCAGAGACGACTACAGGAATATTCTCATTATAAATGTCTCTGGTTGACGTTTAACTCCGACATTATTAACTCTGTTGTTTGTGTTTTTAAATAACGTGATAGTTGGTTTATTTACTGCAGCAGTTTAAATCTTTCTTCTGTTCTAAGAACTAAACTCTAGTCCGTTGATGATTCTGCTCTGGATATTATTGATCTTTATTGATCTTTATCGATCTTTACCAACAGACTAATGTATCGGTGATAACGGTGTAATAACTGCTAGTAAAGTGTCATGAACCGCAGTTTCCCCCAATATATATAATATATCATTATATATATATATATATATATATATATATATATATATATATATATATATATATATATATATATATATATATATATAAAGGGTTATTGATGCATGTAAACACAGTCCATGATGATCCTGCAGATCAGTCAGACAAAGACCTGATCAGGTTTCCTCCAGGCTTTTATCCGTCATCACCGTCAGCAGTTATTGATCTGCAGCTCTGATGGATCAATCAGGAGAGAGGAGGGTCGGCCTCCGCCTCGTTCTTCATCCTAACACCTGGGAATATGAAACACTATAGACCAGTAACGCTGGAACTCACGTTGTTTTTTTGTTTTTTTTCCCTTGTCTGCACACATATTATTGATTGATACCATGACGGTAGAAACCAAAAGCATACACACGTGCATTATTACTATATTTAATATATATATACATATATATACGCATACATATGCGTACACATACATAAATATACACATACAAACCCAGTGATTTTTTTTTTTTTTTTTTGGGGGGCGGTGGTGGGGGTGACGACATCCACTGCCAATCCAGGAAGCACTGGAAATCTGCAACAAAAAACCACAAACAAAGCACGAAACCGGCACGGAGCCAACCAAAACAATAACAGCAATCGACCTAAATCTTGAGATCTGATCGCAGTCTGAGCTAAGCTACCGCTACCGCTACCTAACCCCAAAAACTACAGAGCCAGCATGCAGGTGAACAAGCCAGTGTGTATGTATATGTGTGTATGTATATGTGTGTGTGTGTGTGTAGGTGTGTGTGTGTGTGTGTGTGTGTGTGTGTGTGTGTGTGTGTGTGTGTGTGTGTGTGTGTGTGTGTGTGTGTGTGTGTGTGTGTGTGTGTGTAATAAACCAAACAAAGCTCCACCTGAAGTGTATCTATAGTGGGGGAGGGGGGGGAGCGACCCCGCCACCCGCGAGTCCAGAGGCCGACACGGAAGAACCCAGGCCACCGGCAACCCCACAGAGGGGAGAAGTAGGAGGGAGGCAACCCACCGCCTGCGAGGCCCCCCCCCCCCCCCCCCCGGAAGCGGCCAGGGATCCCGCGGCGGCGGACCGCGACCCAGGCAATCCCCGGCCACCCGGTCCAGGAGGGCCTCACCCTTCAGGCCAACGACCCCCACCCGGCAGGGGGCCAGCCTGCCTGGAGAGACAGAGCCGCCCCGGCCGCGGACGCGGGCAGGCGCACCCGCCCCCCACGAAAGTGGCCCCCCAAGACCAGAGGGGCGCCCCGCCGCAGAGGCAGCAGGGGGGACCAGAGACAGGCCCGGAGAGAGGGAACCCCCCAACAAGGCGACACCCGTGCAGGCCCGACAACGGAGGGCCCCAGACCCAGGCATCCCATTCATTCATCCATTCACCTATCCGATATCTATACTAATAATAATATGATATACTATACATAATAATAATACTAATAATACTACTACTACTACTACTAATAATAATAATAACCATCTTTGTATAACATAATATTGATAAATTATTACGTTTTGTTGTCCTGCCAATGGAGGCCCAAATACTCCATGGCAGGACCCTTCCATACCGCATTCTCACCGACACAGACATACAATCACGCACCGTTTCCCTCCCCGGGGGGTCCAGCACCGTTTCCCTCCCCGGGGGGGTCCAGCACCGTTTCCCCCTCCCCGGGGGGGTCCAGCACCGCCAGAAGGCACCCCAGGCTGCACGGCGAGCCCCGCCAGGCCCGGGTATCCCGACCCACCTATCCCAGGCCGGTGAGGGAACGCGGGTGATGTGGGACCCCCTCCCGCCCCTGGTGTTGAGTGCATGTGATTAATGCCATAAAAACAGGGAGGGGGAGGGCCAAGTATCGATTGACACCGACCCCCCCCCCCCTCCCGAACTACGTGTCCTTGTCAAATGTATTTATTAAGTGTTGAATGTGCAGTGTCTACTTTGCTGTTAAAACCGTGAGGCGGGGAGTGCCGGGCCACGCGGGACCCCCATGACCCGGACCCCCCGCCCCTCGCCTATGTGCGTATGAATCGTGTAGGGGGGGAAAGAGGGGGAGCAGAGACCGAAGCCAGGAAGCAGGACCAGCAAAGCCGGCCCTGATAAGACACCCGCGTCCCCCCACCGGCCATCCAGTAGACGGGGGCCGGCCCCCCGAGCCGGGCCAGGGCCCCACCGTACCTCCACGGGCGCCCCCGGCGCCGCCGGAGCCCCCAGACGGAGGGGGAAACGGTCCAACATCCTCCCATTCATACTGACAACATAGACACCTGGGAATGGTGCCACCCCGCCGCCGCGCCCGCCCGTGCACCCCCGGTCAGGGGAGGCCCGATCCCCGGACCCGGCCCCACCCCCCCCCGAGGCCACCCCGGCGGACACCCCAAGGGTCACGGAGTCCCCACATCCGCAGGGGCACTTGGCCCCCGCCCAGCGATGGAGGACCAAGGCAGCAATGCCCCCCCAGCGCAGACAGCCACCCCCCACCCAGGCAGGGCCGGGCCCTCTGGGTGGGACCCCCACGTCCACGGCCCAGCCCCCCCCGGGAGACCCAGAGACGCCCAAGCCACAGCCCCCCGCCCGAGCCCCCCCAGCCACCCCCCCCACCGCCATGAGGCAACCCCCCCCACAGGCCCCCAAGGCCCCCACCGGCTAGGGACAGGGCCCCGCGGCCCCCCCCACCGCCCCCCAGGGGCCACCAGAGGCCCGCGCCCCAGACCCCCCAAGCCGACCCCCAACCCCAAGGGCTACGAAATCACCCCCCCCCCGCCCCCACTAGGTAACGAAGCCAATAATCGGGGACCACAGAGAGTGCAATTCAGCTGAATGTTGTTCAGTGGAGGCAGACATTATCTCACTACTAATATGATCTGATAAAAGATTCCTAAAATGGTTAATACATAAACTGGATTTTTGTTTCCAATTTACTAGAATGGTTTTCTTTGCGATACATAAGGCAGTGAGAACCCGGTGTGTCCAATTAGGATCTATTTGAGTGTCTCCCAGGTGACCTAATATACATACCGTGGGGCACACTGGGATTCTGTGGTTGATCCATGTGGATAAATCCTCACAAATCTCCTTCCAGAACCTCTGTACCGGTGTACAGAACCATAAAGCATGCATATAATTATCTGGGGTGTTCTCTGTGCACTGTGAACAGATATTAGAGGTGACAAAGCCCATCTGGAACATCCTTTGTCCAGTATAATGTATTCTATGAAGAACTTTGTACTGTATAAGTTGTAGGTTTGGGTTTTTAGTCATAGTAAACGTATTTAAGCATATTTGTGACCAAGAAAACTGGTCGGTATTAAGAGAGAGATCCGCCTCCCACTTAGAGATCGGGAGAGAGACTGAATCGTCCAGTTTAGACACTAACCTGTAGAGTTTTGATAACAACTTTAAAGTGCTTAGATTCAATAAATCTATTATCTTAGCGGGAAGTTGTAAATCTAATTGGCTAATTTTGTATGTTTTATTTATTATTGCCTTAAGTTGTTGATACTCTAAAAATGTATTCCTGCTAACTCCGTATTGAACAATAAGTGTATTGAAAGGTACAAACTGTCCTCCTACAATTATCATTTTTCACGATGTCTGGGTTGTTCCATATGGGTGTACGGTCACATGGAAAAAGTGAAATTTTAGCTACTTTAAGAAATTCCCACCAAGCTGATAAAGTTGTGCTAATATTAATGCTTTTGAAACATTGATGATGTTTGATACTTTGACTAATGAATGGTAACTCTGAGATTTCTAGTTCATTACACGGAACTCACGTTGTTACTAGACCAGTAAAGCTGGACTGGAACCAGATAAGATAATAAGATAATCCGGTAACACTTTGCAATAAGGGTCCCTTAATTAACGTTAGTTAATGCATTATTAAGCATTAATTAACAGTTTAATAATAGTTAAATAACCATTATTATGTATTACTTAACATTAATTAGCATATTAGTTAATGCATTAATAAACAGTTAGTTAATGCATTATTAAGCATTAATTAACAGTTTAATAATAGTTAAATAACCATTATTATGTATTACTTAACATTAATTAGCATATTAGTTAATGCATTAATAAACAGTTAATTAATGCCTACTGCTCAGAGTTAATTAAGGTCAGGTAAGCTACCTTATAACATACACAGCACCATTAGGAAATGATTACTTAAGACTCTAAATAGTTGTTTAATAATGCCCATCCAGTAAACATGTACACCATTAGTGAATGATTAGTAGATGTATTAGGTAGCTGTTACTTAATGCATATTCACTCCAAATAAACACCATTAGTGAATGATTACTAGGGACATTATTAACGTTTTACTTATGTATTAACTAATGTATTACTTAATACTAAGTAATGCATACATAAGGATAAATAATTACATCATGTAACGTTTATTAATGCTTACTAATGTATTAATTAACTCTGAGCAGTAGGCATTAATTAACTGTTGATTAATGCATTAACTAATATGCTAATTAATGTTAAGTAATACATAATAATGGTTATTTAACTATTATTAAACTGTTAATTAATGCTTAATAATGCATTAACTAACGATTAATTAACTGTTTATTAATGCATTAACTAATATGCTAATTAATGTTAAGTAATACATAATAATGGTTATTTAACTATTATTACACTGTTAATTAATGCTTAATAATGCATTAACTAACGATTAATTAAGGGACCCTTATTGTAAAGTGTTACCGATAATCCTTTATTTCTCCCTCAATGGGGAACTCACTTTGTTCAGCCGCAGTAACTAAACACACACATGCAGGGGAGAGTAAAGAAGTAAAATATATATATAATTACAAAATATAGACAGTATATACATTGCAATGGAAATAAAAGTTGTAGGGTCCAACCCCAAAACCTTAGGTGAACCCGAGTAGCCGACCACAAACAGGCAGGAGACCAGATGATTGAAATAAAGAGTCAGATGGCTGTTTATTAAGGTGAAGGGGAAAAAACTAACTCAGGGGTTGATCCGGAGGGGAAGGCAGAGGAAACGGGGGAGCGATGGTTGGGGGTCCAGGAGACCAGGGTCAGTCGTGAGTTGGCAGCTGGGGGGGGGGGTCACAGAGATCCACGAGAATGGCTGCGAGGGGAACAGAGGCGTCGAGGAGGGTTCCAGGGATGCAACGTGGACACAGGAACAAAAAGCCTTGGGACAAAAAACAAAGAGGGATTAATGTAAGCACGACACAAAGGTTCAAACTCGAGGGCTGAAAAAAGCTAGAGAAAGTTTCTCGAAGGGCCTGATTTAGTTACCGCATGGGTTCAGTACAATCAAGCACTGAGTGAAGGTCCAGGTCTTCTTTTAAGCCTGGGCTGGCGATTAGTGGCAGCTGAGGTAGATGGCAGATCAGCAGCACCTGCTGGCTCTCCCAGCCAGAGGAGGAGGACTCCTAACAAAAGTAGTGTGAAAGAAAAACAAATAGTGCAAAAAGAGCAGGTAGAATGACTGTGAGGTCGACACAGATATTATATATGATTATTGTTATTACACGTTATTGTCCAGTTTAAGATGATGGAGGGTTAGGTGTAGGTGATGGAGGGTTAGGTGTAGGTGATGGAGGGTTAGGTGTAGGTGATGGAGGGTTAGGTGTAGGAGGTGATGGAGGGTTAGGTGTAGGTGATGGAGGGTTAGGTGTAGGTGATGGAGGGTTAGGTGTAGGAGGTGATGGAGGG
>NC_084594.1:505276-577776 GCF_033807715.1 Cololabis saira | reverse complement strand
TATGTTTTTTGTTATTTGAAAAATTTAAAACATGTTTTGTTGATGAGAAAATATGTTTCTGTATTTTTCTTATTTTTGTGAGGGGATATATATATATATATATATATATATATATATATATATATATATAGTTTTGTTCTCTATAGCTGATATAACATGAATTATTCCTATGTGGGATCAATAAAGTTCTTATTTTTGCCATCTGAGAAAATTAAATATATTATATTTGGTCCTAACTGTTTCCAAGTATATTAGTGCGTGTGTGAATGAATTAATGAGACGTAAAACGTACATTTCTTTGTAGAAAGATGCTTTATGAAAATAAGTCCATTTACTTGTATTAGTTACAGCATTTACTTGTATTAGTTACAGCATTTATTAGTTACAGCATTTACTAGTTACAGCATTTACTTGTATTAGTTACAGCATTTACTTGTATTAGTTACAGCATTTACTTTATTAGTTACAGCATTTACTTGTATTAGTTACAGCATTTACTTGTATTAGTTACAGCATTTACTTGTATTAGTTACAGCATTTACTTGTATTAGTTACATTTACTTTATTAGTTACAGCATTTACTTGTATTAGTTACAGCATTTACTTGTATTAGTTACAGCATTTACTTGTATTAGTTACAGCATTTACTTGTATTAGTTACAGCATTTACTTGTATTAGTTACAGCATTTACTTGTATTAGTTTACAGCGACGTTGACGTATCAGCAGCTCCGTGGATTTTTTTTTTTGTTTCACAATTCTTTATTTCAAATTGTCACCAATACATTATACATTTGATTATGGAGATCTCCTTTATACGTATGCCCCTGCAACACCGTGTATCACGGTGCCTTAAGGTTTGTTACTGGATGTAAAGCCCTTACTCATCACTGCACTCTATATGCCCCAGTGGAATGGCCATCATTCGCAGCACGGCGCTTTATTCATTGGCATATTTTTATTTACAAAGCTATCCTGGGCCTGCTCCCCCACTATTTATGTAACTATTTCTCCAAATCCCAGAGCAACTACCACCTACGTTCCAACGAGTTTTATTTACTAAATGTGCCTAAAGTTAACTCAGAACTCGGTAAGAACTGTTTTAAGTACGCTGCACCTGTTGCCTGGAATGCACTGCAAAAAACTCTAAAGCTAAAGGATCATCAACCTTGGAGATCTGAAAACTCGTGTTAGAGAAATTGGAGCAAATTCATATCGTACTTGTTTCTGTTTTTAACGTGAATCCAGAGCCTTAGCCCTGTTGCTTCCTCCTTGAAATGTATTTTATGTGTGTTGTCATTTCTATGCTTGTAATTGTTGTTTTGTTGTGTGACTTGTGTCTGTAATTGTAACTTCTTTTATGCTGCTGTCTTGGCCAGGCTTCCCTTGGAAAAGAGGTAATTGTGTCTCAACGGGGCCGACCTGGTTAAATAAAGGCTAAATAAAAAATAAAAAATAAACCAAACATATATAGAAAAATTTGATTCCAGGGGATTGATCACAGACAGAATTATAGATCAGTTTAAAACATGTTATACCTGGTACATTCAGTAACTCAGTGGTTTGGAGGGTTTTTCTATTTTTAGAATATTGGATTGTTACAATGTATTGTTTAAATCCATTTTTAAAGGTTTTAAAGATGGAATGTGATTAGAGAATTTACATTTGTGAATATGAAATTTTGCAAATAACAGAATTAAATTGATGATGTAAAATGTATTTGCTTTGCTAGAGGAGTAAGAAAAGAATCCAAACAATAAACTTTCATAAGAGAGGGAGAAATCAGAGTCAGTATACGTGAAATTAGTGACAGATATCTTGAGATGGACAAGAGCAGAATAAATGACATAAGTGTTTCCAGCTCCAGGAGGAGGAGAGATGGATGTGGATGAGAGGGAGGAGACGGGGCGGGGCTAGGTGGTTAGGGGCGGTGTCAGGGCGGATAAGGGGCGGGGCTAGGGCTGGTCGGGGCGGGGCTAAGAGGTTAGGGCGGGGTTAGGGGCGGGGTTATAGCGGGTAAGGGGCGGGGCTTGTTCAACTCAGCATCACCGTCTGGAGGAAGAAGAAAGAGAAGCAGAGATCTCTCCTTCATCCCTCCATCCTCTCCTCCATCACCGGATCTTCTAGGAGCCGCTGCGCGTGCCCGCTGCGCGTCCCCGCCAGGTGAGACCTGTTTATCTGGTTCTGGAAGGATCTGGTCCTGGTCCAGGTCCGGATCTGGTCCGGGTCTGGTCCAGATCCTCGTGCGTGTTGGTTCCGTTATTCTAGTCAGTCTCAGCAGGCGCGTGCACGTGACGCAGCGCTTCGGGGTTTGGAGCGTCGGTATGCGCGTGCGCGCGGCGGGAGTAACCAGATCAATAATCAATAACATGATTGTGATTGTGATCAGACTCGGGTTCCTGCTGACGTCACGTGTGTTTGCGGGTGCAGCATCAGTGCGCCTGCGCGGCGTGACCAGCTGGTCTGGTAAACAGATCAATAATTTGGTCTGTTTGGGTAACGTATTGCGTCACGCATCGCGTCACTTCCTGGTGTTTGCGGTCTGTGCTGCTGCCGTTTCACGGCGTTGCAGGCTCAGATCTCTCCCGACTTTTTATCTAAAACTTAGACTGTTTTCTGGTAAAATAGCACTATATCTGGTACATTACTGTCTTTATTTCAACACTCGCTCATTTTCTCTTCCGTAACTTTCACTGTCACCAATCACCGATACATTTTCTGTCCGTTAGCCTCCGTTAGCATCTTAGCATGGCCGCTCCGGCTCCCACCGCTTCACCTCTTTCCTGCTCAGTGTGTGAAATGTTTAGTTATTCCTCTGCCTCCTTTAGTGAAGACGGTAAGTGCTTAAAGTGTAGTTTATTTGCAGGGCTGGAGGCGAGGCTCAGTCAGTTAGAGGTCCGGTTCGGCCAACTAAACCATAGTCCGAGAGCCTCCTCAGCTAACCAGGCTAAGCTAGCGGCGGACCGGCCCGTAGCAGCTGAGCGTAACCGCTCCCCTGCAGCTCCCGAGCAGCCGGCCAGGCAGGGCAGCTGGGTGACGGTTCGGAGGAAGACTAGTCTTAAAGGGCTCACGGAACACCACCACCCGCTTCATGTGTCTAACAGATTTTCCCCACTTAGCGACACATCTGTTGAGAAACCGACCCTGGTGATTGGAGACTCCATAGTCAGACATGTGAAGCCGACTCCAGAGACCTTAGTTAGGTGCATCCCGGGGGCCAGAGCGGGCGACATAGAAGCAAATTTGAAGCTACTGGCAAAGGGTAATCGTAAATATGGTAAAGTTATCATCAATGTCGGAGCTAATGACTCCCGTCTTCGCCAGTCGGAAGTAACCAGAATGAATATTGTCTCGGTGTGTAACTTCGCCAAAACCATGTCAGACTCCGTAGGTTTTTCTGGCCCCCTCCCCAATCTGACCAGCGATGACATGTTTAGTCGCATGCTCTCGCTCCGCCGCTGGTTGTCTCAGTGGTGTTCAGAAAACGACGTGGACTTTATTGACAACTGGGAGACATTCTGGGGAAAGCCCGGTCTGATTAGAAGGGACGGCATTCATCCCACCCGGGATGGTGCAGCTCTTATGTCTAGAAATCTGGCCAATGTTATTAGACACTCCCCCTGACAATGCAGGGTCCAGGCCAGGATGCAGAGCTGTAGTTTAACAGGGCTGGAGGCGAGGCTTAGTCAGTTAGAGGTCCGGTTTGGCCAACTAGACCATAGTCCGATAGAATCCTCTGCGGACCGGCCCGTAGCAGCTGAGCGTAACCGCTCCCCTGCAGCTCCCCGGCAGCCGGCCAGGCAGGGCAGCTGGGTGACGGTTCGGAGGAAGGGTAGTCTTAAAGGGCTCAGCGACACATCTGTTGCTTCTCAAGGACCAACGCCTGCCAACAAAACTGTAGGATTGCATTATGTAATTAGCGACTCTAAAACTGTAGGATTACATGATATTGGCGACTCTGGCCAGGTGCCTAGCAAAATAGAAGTGGTTGCAGTTCCCCGCCCTCCAAAAGTTCACCAGGTGCAGCGTTATAGAGGCGTTAACCAAGATAACCTTGTAAAAATTAAAACCAATGCACATTTGGTACCAATTACAGACCGAAAAATTAGATGCGGACTACTAAATATACGATCATTAAGCTCTAAGTCTCTGTTAGTAAATGATATAATTACAGAGAGCAGGAGTGATATTTTCTGCTTAACAGAAACATGGTTACAGGAGGAAGAGTATGTTAGTTTGAATGAATCAACTCCGCCCGGCTACTTTAATCATCACATTCCTAGAAGCACGGGCCGAGGCGGAGGAGTCGCAGCAATTTATAACTCCGGTCTCCAAACAAAAATTGAACCCAAGTGCAACTATAATACATTTGAAAGCCTCATGCTTGGTCTGAAATTTCCGAGCCGGAAATCAGAGAAGCCAGTTGTGTTAGTGGTAGTGTACCGGCCCCCTGCTGGTGCGTATCTGGAGTTTTTGTCTGAATTTTCAGATTTCCTTTCTGGATTATTGATCAGCACAGATAAATTCATCATAGTGGGTGATTTTAACATTCATATGGATGTTGAAAGCGATAATCTTAAATTAGCCTTCGATTCTCTTCTAGAATCAATGGGTATCTCACAAAAAGTGGATAAACCGACGCACTGTTTTAATCATACTCTCGATCTCGTTCTCACCTACGGTGTTGAAACTGATGGTCTGTTGGTGTCACCTGTAAACTCCCTTTTATCCGACCATTACTTAATAACGTTTGAATTTAATTTTGTTGATGTTGAAGTGCAAAATAGGAGGTATTATTTTAGCAGATGTTTGTCTGATGAAGTTATTGTTAAATTTAGGGAGGCCATTGCTTATCTTACGACAGTGCGAAATAGTGATGTAGTCGAGGCCAGTGACCTGGGTTCTACCTCTGCAGATGTTGATTTCCTTGCTAGTAACACTGCTGATTTGTTGCATTCAGCTTTAGATGAAGTTGCTCCTTTGAAAAGGAGGGTTTCTAGCCACAGGAGCTTAACTCCCTGGTACAATTCAGATATCCGCATGTTGAAACAAAACGTGCGTAAAATGGAAAGGAAGTGGTACTCTTGTAGGTCTGTAGACTCTCATCGTGAATGGAAAGATATTCTAATAGTATATAAAAAAGCCATTCGCAAAGCCAGAACAGCTTATTATTCAACGCTGATAGAGGATAACAAAAGTAACCCACGTTTTCTGTTCAGCACTGTAGCCAGGCTGACAAAGAGTCACAACTCTGTGGAGCCGTGCATTCCTGCAGCTCTCAGTAGTGAGGACTTTATGGGCTTCTTCAACAGTAAAATCGCGAGAATTAGAGAAGAAATCAACCAGCCGGTTGTAGGTGTTTCTTCAGCTTTAGCGACTTCCCTAGGCTCTGACTTGTCTCTAGACTGTTTTGATCCTATAGACCTCCCTGAGCTGACTTCACTCGTTAATAGAGCTAAGTCAACCACATGTATGTTAGACCCCATCCCGACTCGTCTATTCAAACATGTTTTTTCTCTTATTGGTACGACAATACTGGACCAAATTAACCTATCCCTAAGTTTAGGATATGTACCACAGGTTTTCAAAGTCGCAGTAATTAAACCTTTACTTAAAAAACCTTCTCTTGACCCAGACACCTTAGCTAATTATAGACCAATTTCCAACCTTCCATTTGTGTCTAAAATTCTGGAAAAGGCAGTTTCAAGCCAGTTATGTGACTATTTGTATAGAAATGATCTGTTTGAAGTCTTTCAGTCAGGGTTCAGAATGCATCATAGCACAGAGACAGCACTTGTTCGAGTCACGAATGACCTCCTTATGGCCTCAGATAAGGGATTAGTGTCCATACTGGTTCTACTGGACCTCAGTGCTGCTTTTGACACTATAGATCATGGCATTTTACTGCACAGGTTAGAGCATGTTGTTGGGATTAAAGGGACAGCTCTATGTTGGTTTAAATCATACCTATCTGACAGGTTCCAGTTTGTTCATGTACATGAGGTTTCTTCAGAACAGTCAAGGGTCTGTTATGGTGTTCCGCAGGGTTCAGTGCTAGGGCCAATCTTGTTTAGTTTATACATGCAGCCGTTGGGAAGTATAATCCAGAATCACGGCATACACTTTCATTGTTATGCTGATGATACGCAGCTCTATTTGTCTATGAAGCCGGATGAAACAGAACCGTTAGTTAAACTTCAGGCATGTCTTAGGGACATCAAGGACTGGATGTCCAGAAATTTCCTGCTTCTAAATTCAGATAAAACAGAGGTTATCATTCTTGGTCCAGAGCATCTTAGGAAGGGATTAGATGGTGTTGCGATGGCTTCCAGTGCAACTGTGAGAAATCTTGGTGTTATTTTCGATCAGGATTTGTCGTTTAAACCATATGTCAATCAGGTTTGTAAAATAGCCTTTTTCCATCTCCGTAATATTGCAAAGATTAGGAAAATCCTCTCACAGAGTGATGCAGAAAAACTAGTTCATGCGTTTGTATCTTCTAGACTAGATTACTGTAATGTGTTGTTAGCAGGATGTCCAAGTAATTTGCTGAATAGGCTCCAGCTGATCCAAAATGCAGCAGCACGAGTACTGACAGGAATTAGCAGGAGAGACCACGTCTCTCCAGTGTTAGCGTCGCTCCATTGGTTACCCGTAAAATTCAGAATCCAATTTAAAATTTTATTACTTGCGTATAAAGCCCAAAACGGCTTAGCTCCGCATTATTTGCAAGACCTGATAGTGCCTTATGTTCCTGTCAGAGCTCTCCGTTCTCAGAGTGCAGGTTTACTCGTAGTTCCTAGAGTATCTAAATGTAGATTTGGAGGGCGGGCGTTCTGCTATCAGGCACCATTACTTTGGAACCAACTTCCAATCTGGGTTAAGGAGGCTGACACCACCTCCACCTTTAAAACTAAACTTAAAACCTTTCTGTTTAGTAAAGCCTATAGTTAGTGTTTAGTAAACCTCTAGCTGGTGTTGGTAAATCTCTAGGTAGTGTAAACTTTAGTGTGTCAGAGTCGCTCCTGTAGTTTCTTGTGCTGGCCCCCCCTTCTCCTCCCTTTTCTCTCTTTTGTCCATGTTGCAGCATCCTTTGCCGGACACCGGAACCTGCAGGTGGTCGTGGGTGGCTTGTAGCTTGCATTACGGAGCACAAGTCTTTCCCTGACCCTGCACCCCAACCTGGGACTTGCTGATTGGGCCGGAGCTTCGGGAGCTGTGTGCTGGCCTGCGGTCCCCACCCCTGGTCATCCCGTTGCTGCCCCCCCCTTCTCCTCCCTTTTCTCTCTTTTGTCCTGCAGGTGGCCGTGGGTGGCTTGTAGCTTGCATTACGGAGCACAAGTCTTTTCCTGACCCTGCACCCCAACCTGGGACTTGCTGATTGGGCCGGAGCTTCGGGAGCTGTGTGCTGGCCTGCGGTCCCCACCCCCGGTCATCCCGTTGCTGCTTCCACCTGCCTGCTGTGCTGTTGCCGTCCCTGACCCACCAGTCTGGCCCTCGGCAGGAGGGTCCCCCCTGATGAGCCTGGTCCTGCTCAAGGTTTCTTCCCTCCTAAAGGGGAGTTTTTCCTTGCCACTGTTTGGCTTAAGGTTTTTCTCCCACTAGGGGAGTTTTTTACCTGCCATTGTTTATGTAATATCTGCTCGGGGGTCATGTTCTGGGTATGGGTCTCTGTAAAGCGTCTAGAGACAACTCTGTTGTATTAGACGCTATATAAATAAAATTGAATTGAAATTGAATTAATCAATGATCAATAATCAATAACATGATTGGGATTGTTGGTTCCTGCTGACGTCACGAGGTTCAGTTAAAATAAATAATGAATCAAATTCCACGTCTTATCTGAGCTGAATATAATAATAAACCTGAAATCAAAACCTCCCGAAGCATTATTATTCATTGACTGAATATTATTGATCAGACTGTATAACCAGGCTGATCTCAGTAGCCAGTGGACAATAAGATGACAATAAGATGACAATAATATGACAATAAGATGACAATAAGATGACAATAATATGACAATAACAGGTGCAATAATATAAGATGTGCAATATCTGCCAATCTGTCAGTTACCTCACAACACTCCACCTGCTTTTCCTGCACTGTTTCTTCTTTCAACCAACTGTATATACTGTTCATATTCTGTGGTTATACATATTATATATGTATCTTTTTGTATTTTTTATATATTTTTTATTTCTGACTTTTCAGTCTTTTTACCCCTCCCCTCCATGTGTGTGTTAAGTTACTGCTGACAACAAATAACTTTCCCCACTGAGGGAGAAAATAAAGGATATCTTATAATATCTTATCTTAATTATTTATTTCCGCTCTCTCTACAGTAAACAGGTAAACAGGTAATTAGACAATGACAGCTCTTATTAACATTTATACGTGTTTTAAACCTAAATGTGCAGCAGAATGATGTGATTATTATGATTATTATGATTATGAAGGTGGATCAATAATTCTGATCATCTTCCTCCTCCAGAACCTTTTACATGAAAATCTGTTTCTGCTCCTTTATCCTGTTTTAATGTTTGGTGTATAAATAACTAATGACAATAATAATGTTAGACAAATAAAACCTCAAATATCTCTGGTCAGGAATCTCATTTAAATGGTTTAAATAGTTAATGTAATTACATGAAGTTATTTAAATGGTTAATGTAATTACATGAATATAATTTAAATGGTTAATGTAATTACATGAATATAATTTAAATGGTTAATGTAATTACATGAATATAATTTAAATAGTTAATGTAATTACATGAAGTTATTTAAATGGTTAATGTAATTACATGAAGTTATTTAAATAGTTAATGTAATTACATGAAGTTATTTAAATGGTTAATGTAATTACATGAATATAATTTAAATGGTTAATGTAATTACATGAATATAATTTAAATGGTTAATGTAATTACATGAATATAATTTAAATAGTTAATGTAATTACATGAAGTTATTTAAATGGTTAATGTAATTACATGAATATAATTTAAATAGTTAATGTAATTACATGAAGTTATTTAAATGGTTAATGTAATTACATGAAGTTATTTAAATAGTTAATGTAATTACATGAAGTTATTTTTTTTTTTTTAATATTTTATTTATAGTTTTTAACATTTTATCCAAGGAACAACCCACAACATGAAAGCAAACAATAAACATCAAAACAGGAAAAAAGAAAAAACTACAAAAAATAAAAATAAAAATTAATTAATAACAAAATAAAAATAACCAAATAAAAAGGGGGCTGCCAGACAAGTGACCACAGAGAAAACACACACCAAAACAAGTCTATTGCGAATGGAAAAGAGTTAGATATCATGTCCCGCACTGAGCCAGAAAAGGACCCCAGACTCTCTCAAATCTATTTGGCCTGTCCGAGCCATGCAAGCGCAGTCTCTCCATCTGAATAGCTGACAGCATTTCAGTGAGCCATTGGGTATAGGTGGGTGGGGTGGCAGACTTCCAGTTCAATAAAATGCACTTTTTAGCCACGACCATCCCAAGTTGCAGAGCAAGCTGTGTTTCCTGTGGTAGAACAGACGTCTCAGTGGAGCATCCAAAGATGGCCAGTTCCTGGTTGGGCTGAATGAGTCCAGAGTAAGCCTTTGACAGCAGGTCAAATATGGCTAACCAAAAATTGTACAATTTAGGACAGAACCAAAACAGATGCGCTAGTGAACCCTCAGCAACATGGCACTTATCACACATAGGAGACACAGATGGGAAAATATGATTTAGTTTTGTTTTGGAGTAATGCAATCTGTGAAGTACTTTATACTGAATTAACCTGTAGCGTGGGTTAACAGAACAACAGTGTATCTGAGACAGTGCTTCCTCCCAAAGTTCTGCTGATATTTCAGAGCTTAAATCTTTGGCCCAAGCTTCCCTGATAAAATCGGAAGAAACCGGATTAGTAAAGCAACTTACAAATTTGGACATCAACTTTTTGGAGTCCGGGGAGAGAAGAAGGGTCTCAAGAAAGGGATGGGTGATGGGAGTAGCAACAAAGTGTGTCCAGTTCTCCTTAACATAGTTTCTAACTTGGAGATAGCGGAAGAAGTGAGAGTTTGGAAGACTAAATTTTTTGCTCAACTGAGCAAATGATGCTAGTTGACCGCTAATGTACAAATCTGAAAAGGTTTTAATTCCCCTCTCTCTCCATATTGTGAATACCCCATCCAACCGAGCAGGTAAGAAAGAGTGATTTTGACATATGGGCGCATGTATGGAGGCACTGGGAACCTGGCAAGCCACTTTTATTTGTTTTAAGATTTGCAAGGAGTTCTTCACGGTGAAGTTATTTCGAATTAATTTGGCTACTGGGGCAGACTCAGAAAACAAAAGAGCAGGAAGTGAAGACGTTGTAACTACAGCAGCTTCCAGTTGTAACCACGATGGACTCTCCTCCATTTCATCACTTCCATTTTTCCAGTAGGTAAGAGCCCTGGAGTTGGCTGCCCAATAGTAATGTTTAAAAACAGGCAATCCCAGACCACCATTTCTGGAGGATTTTTGAAGGTGAACCCTGGATATCCTGTGTGACTTGTAGCCCCATACAAAAGGTAGTATTATAGAGTCAAGCTTCTTAAAGAAAGATGCATTTAAATATATAGGCAGGTTCTGAAAAAGGTATAAAAACCTGGGCAGACTCACCATCTTGATTGCATTTACCCGACCTATCATAGATAGGGGGAGTATTCTCCAAGACTCAATATTATGTTTGAGTTTTTCTACTAATTCAGAAAAGTTAAATTCGAAAAGATGCTTAGGATTTTTTGTCAGTTTAAGGCCTAAATAGGTGAAGAACTCCTTTGTCACTCTAAAAGGCAAATTTGTCAGGAAGTCGTCAGTAATTTGATCCGTTAAAGGCATGAACTCGCATTTTTTCCAGTTTATAGTGTAGCCAGAAATATTTCCGAAGGAAGTTATGTATTCCAGTAGGAAGGGTATGGAGACCGTTGGGTCAGCTAAACAGACCAAAAGGTCGTCCGCATACAGAGTTACACGGGTCTCAGAATTACCTGATCTAATACCTTTAATGTGTGGATGTGCCCTAAGGCCAATAGCCAGGGGCTCCAGCGCTATATCAAACAACAGGGGGGACAATGGGTCCCCCTGACGGACTCCACGTTGCAGGGTAAATGGACCAGATCTGTCGCCATTAGTTAGAATGGAAGACTTCGGATTGCTATATAATATTTTTACCCATTCTATAAAAGTGTTGCCAAATTCAAATTTCTTCAGCGTTGCAAATAAATAAGGCCACTCAATCATATCAAATGCTTTATGAGCGTCTAAGGACAATATAGCTGCTCTATCATCCTTACCATAATCCGCATACATGACGTTAAGAATTTTACGAACATTACAGAAGGAGTACCTGCCAGGTATGAATCCTGTTTGGTCCGGGTGAATGATACTTGCTACATTTTTACCAAGCCGATTTGCCAGAACTTTTGTAATTATCTTCAAATCATAATTTAGTAGGGCAATAGGCCTGTAACTACCTGGGTCTGTTTCGTCCTTGTCCTTTTTTAATAAAACACAAATATTTGCTTCACTGAGTGAAGGTGGAAGCTGTTTGTTTTTAAACGTGTTTCGAATCATTCTTAACAAATAAGGTGCAAGGACCCCTTGAAAGGCTTTGTAAAACTCTGGTCCGTACCCATCAGGGCCCGCAGCTTTGCCAGTCGGAAATGCTCTAATAGCATCCTGTACCTCAGAGAGAGAGAAGTCCGAGTCCAGACTCTCCCTAAAAACAGCATCCAACTTTGGGAAGTGAAGCGAGTCACAAAACCGATCAAAATCTTCCTGCGTGGCTGTTGATTTGGAAGTGTAAATATCTGAGTAAAACTCTTTGAAACGTTTATTGATATCCTTTAAATCTGTAAGCATCTCTCCAGATCCAGATCCTATTTTATGAATAGCCCGCTTTGCCTGTTCTCCTTTTAACTGCCTTGCCAGTAATTTCTGTGGCTTATCACCAAGCTCAAAATGCCTCCGTTTGAGTTTCAATAGTAAATTGCTTATTTGCCCCCCCAAAACGGCATTATACTCATATTTCAACTTGAGAATTGTGTTGTAATCAGATTGTAATAGTGAATTTCGATAAACCTGTTCAGCAGTTTGTAACTCTCTTTCAATCTCTTCCAGTCTGACTCGCTTAGTCTTTTTCAGTATTGCTTCATAAGAGATAATCTGCCCTCTGATGAACGCCTTGAGGGTTTCCCACAATATGGTGTCATTCACCTCTCCATTGTCATTGGTCTCAAGGAACTGCGTTAGGTGTTTAGTAATGTATGTTTTAAAGGCCTGGTCCTCCAGAAGATAGGGATTAAAACGCCAGCTATAGACTTGTCTAGGGGAACACAGTTTGAGATTAAAATTAACAGGACAGTGATCAGATATTATTATATTATGATATTTTGTATCGTGAATGTTGGGGATTAACCTGGAGTCAACTAGAAAATAATCAATGCGTGTGTATGATTTATGTACAGGTGAATAAAAAGAATAATCCCGGTCCGATGGGTGCTGCAGTCTCCAAATATCCACCACCTTCTTTGTTTTCATCAAATTATTAATGGTTCGGACAGTAAGAATGTTAGGTGGGGGGGCGGAAGACAGCCTGTCCAAATATGGATCCAGGTAGCAGTTAAAATCGCCCCCTATCACTATGTGACTTGAATCATCGTTGGGAATAAGATCAAACACCTTCCGAAAAAAAGCAGGATCATCTGTGTTCGGCCCATATACGTTTACCAAAGTAACAGGGAATGAATTGATATGCCCATTTACAATAATGAACCTGCCGTTTGGATCAGTTGTAGATGACTGAAATCGAAAAGGCACAGTCTTCCGGAAGAGAATAGCTACACCACGGGCTTTAGATGTGAATGGTGATTGATAAACCTGTGAAATCCAATTAGCCCTGAGTTTCCTATGCTGTATAGCTGTAACATGGGTTTCTTGTAAAAACATTATGTCAGATTTCAGTGACTTCAAATGTGAAAAAACTTTGCCTCGTTTAATTGGATGACCTAACCCACGTACGTTCCAAGAGACCAAGCACATGAAATCCAGTGCATTATTCACGTATGGTACCTTTTGCATTAAAATGAAATACAAACATAACATTCAGCCTGGCAGCCACCCTCAAACAAAAAACAAAAACATGAACCGTAAACAAAAATACAAATACCCACAACCCCCCCACCCAAAGCTTCCCCAAATGAAGCATGGTTACCCTCATCCACATCTGGGATCGCCGATCAAAAAAAAAAAGAGCCCCTCTTTCTAACCGCCCCTCATTAGTACACATGAACGGGAGAGAGAAAAAAAAAAAAAAAAAAAAAAAAAAAAAAAAGGTTCAGCGTTGAAAATCAAAACCGCTCTAGTAAGATTGCTCAAAACACATTTAAACTCCGTCTATGTTTAAGAAAAATGAGCTTTCAGAGGTTCTGACTAATAAAAGTCTTGGCCTCATCTGGCTGGTTGAATACTTTTACTTGCCCTTGGTAGTGAATCTGAAGCCGGGCGGGGAAGTGCAGCGCGTGGCGGATCTCCTTTTCTCTCAGCTGTTGCAGCACGTCACGGAAGCCCCGCCGCTTCTCCATCACCTCCGCGGTGTAGTCAGGAAAAATCAGGATTCGGTTACCCTCGTACTCCATTGAACTCTGCCTCCCAAGCCGCAGAATCTTTTCCTTCTCCTGTGTTAGATGCACCCGGGCGATCATCATGCGGGGTCTTGATCCCTCCGGTGGCTTGGATTGTTGTACACGGTGCGCCCGATCAATGACGACCGGTTTAGTGAAGTTCTCCTCTCCCAGCAGCTTAGGAATCAGGTTGGATATAAACTCGGTCGGTCTCCCTTTTTCCTCACCCTCTGGGATGCCAACAATCCTTATATTGTTGCGCCTGGATCTCCCTTCGAGATCTGACAGTTTGGCCCACAGAGCCTTGTTTTCTTGCCGCAGCTCAGCAACCGAAGTTTCCAGCGTGTCAAGGCGGTGCTCGTGGTCTGCAGCCTGAGCCTCGGTGTTATCCAACCTCCCGGTTAGCTCCTGCTGGGCGGACAGAATGCTCTGAAAGCTCTGCTCGAACTTATCAAACCGCTCGTTGAAGGACTGCATGAGCATATTTGACAGTTTTTGCCAGGCGGGTGGAAGGATGTCATCTTCATCACCAAGTAGTTTGCTTGGCGATTTCTCGTTAGCTTTAACGGGGCTAGCATTAGCCACTGCTTTTCCTCCTCTTGCACCTTTAGGGGGCATTTTTGCATTCCACACGATGGTGTTGTAAAACAGAACTATATGTCGACGAAAAAAAAAAAAGAGTCAAGTGTTCAAAAAGCGGTTTTAAATAGTAAGATATGGTGTACCATGAGGAGCTCCAACAAACACGTCTACACTGCTCTCATCTCTCTAGCGCCCCCCTCCCATGAAGTTATTTAAATGGTTAATGTAATTACATGAAGTTATTTAAATGGTTAATGTAATTACATGAATCTAGTTTAAATGGTTAATGTAATTACATGAATATAATTTAAATGGTTAATGTAATTGCATGAAGTTATTTAAATGGTTAATGTAATTACATGAAGTTATTTAAATGTTTAATGTAATTACATGAAGTTATTTAAATGGTTAATGTAATTACATGAAGTTATTTAAATAGTTAATGTAATTACATGAAGTTATTTAAATGGTTAATGTAATTACATGAAGTTATTTAAATAGTTAATGTAATTACATGAAGTTATTTAAATGGTTAATGTAATTACATGAAGTTATTTAAATGGTTAATGTAATTACATGAAGTTATTTAAATGGTTAATGTAATTACATGAATCTAGTTTAAATGGTTAATGTAATTACATGAAGTTATTTAAATGGTTAATGTAATTACATGAAGTTATTTAAATGGTTAATGTAATTACATGAAGTTATTTAAATGGTTAATGTAATTACATGAAGTTATTTAAATGGTTAATGTAATTACATGAATATAATTTAAATGGTTAATGTAATTACATGAAGTTATTTAAATGGTTAATGTAATTACATGAATCTAGTTTAAATGGTTAATGTAATTACATGAAGTTATTTAAATGTTTAATGTAATTACATGAATATAATTTAAATGGTTAATGTAATTACATGAAGTTATTTAAATGGTTAATGTAATTACATGAATATAATTTAAATGGTTAATGTAATTACATGAAGTTATTTAAATGGTTAATGTAATTACATGAAGTTATTTAAATGGTTAATGTAATTACATGAAGTTATTTAAATGGTTAATGTAATTACATGAAGTTATTTAAATAGTTAATGTAATTACATGAAGTTATTTAAATAGTTAATGTAATTACATGAAGTTATTTAAATGGTTAATGTAATTACATGAAGTTATTTAAATGGTTAATGTAATTACATGAATATAATTTAAATGGTTAATGTAATTACATGAATATTATTTAAATGGTTAATGTAATTACATGAATATCATTTAAATGGTTTAAATGGTTAATGCAAGTATAAAACAGTTATAAATGTTTTGTCCCAAAATGACCCTGAAACTTTCATGACGTTTATTTCAGTTTTCCTGATAAACCCGTTAATTATTAATAATGGGCGACTTGTCCGGGTCAGTTTATCGTCTGTTAGAGAGCAGATTTATATATTATATTATATTATATTATATTATATTATATTATATTATATTATATTATATTATATTATATCATATTATATTATATAATATTTATTATATTATATTATATTATTATATATTATATTTATTATACTATATTATATTATATTATATTATATTATATTATATTATATTATATTATATTATGTTATGTTATTTTATATTATATTATATTATATTATATTATATTATATTATATTATATTATATTATATTATATTTATTATATTATATTATATTATATTATGTTATGTTATATTATATTACGGTATATTTATTATATTATGTTATATTATATTATATTTATTATATTATATTATATTGATTGTATTATATTATATTATATTATATTATGTTTATTATATTATATTATATTATATTATGTTTATTATATTATATTATATTATAATATATTATATTATATTATATTATGTTTATTATATTATATTATATTATAGTATATTATATTATATTATGTTTATTATATTATATTATATTTATTATATTATATTATATTTTATTATATTATATTTATTATATTATATTATATTATATTATATTATATTATATTAAATTATATTATGTTATATTATATTATATTATTATATTATATATATTATATTATGTTATATTAAATTATATTATATTTATTATATTATATTATATTATATTATATTATATTATATTCTCGTCTTTCTGCAGTTACGGATCGACTTCCTGTCGGAGACCAAAGCTGATTCTGATTGGACGATGGAGAAGCTGCAGGTTCTGCTGGTCCTGGTCTCCACGGTGATGATGGAACCAGCTGGTGGTGAGTTTATCCTCAACATCTCCTGGTTCTGGTCCTGGTCTCCACGGTAACAGAACCAGCTGGTGGTGAGTTCATCCTCAACATCTCCTGGTTCTGCTGGTCCTGGTCTCCACGGTAACAGAACCAGCTGGTGGTGAGTTTATCCTCAACATCTCCTGGTTCTGCTGGTCCTGGTCTCCACGGTGATGGAACCAGTTTCTGTTCAACATCTCCGAACAAAGAGAAGAGAAACGTGAAAACATCGCCAGAAACGATGGATTCAGGGGATTTTAACCAAAACCTTAATTTGTTTGTCCACAAATATTGGCCGGGTTTCCCAGATCAGTTAAAAGCTCTTAACAGCAAAGAGCTTCTTTCAACTCTTCTTAAGGAGCCTGTGAAAGAAAAACGTGTTTCCCAGAGTCGCTCTTAGCTTAAGAAGCTCAATCTCAATTTCACTAAGAAGGAAATGTAAGATGCTGCCGACCCGCTCTTTACAGCCTTCTTAGTGAACAAAGATGCTGCTGACCCGCTCTTTACAGCCTTCTTAGTGAACAAAGATGCTGCTGACCCGCTCTTTACAGCCTTCTTAGTGAACAAAGATGCTGCTGACCCGCTCTTTACAGCCTTCTTAGTGAACAAAGATGCTGCTGACCCGCTCTTTACAGCCTTCTTAGTGAACAAAGATGCTGCTGACCCGCTCTTTACAGCCTTCTTAGTGAACAAAGACTCACAGATCAATATCACACCAAGCAATGAGATATTAAAACAACGCACACCGCACTAACTTTGATCTATTTTATACTTTAGATTTATATTGTTTAGCATTCATTGATGACAGCAAAGGGGGGAAAAAAGAAAAAATTAAGGAATAACAAGTGTACAACAATACAACGTTGATGAATGCAAGATTCTGCTTAATAGTGAAAAAGGTCAAGCAGCTAAATAAACTAAATTCTGTTTTACTAGTCAGGAGGATACAATGTGGTCCTATATGCTGAATGATCGTTAAGTTAATTTGTCCTTTCGTCCATCTTTCACATTTAATAAAAACTATACATTTCCTCATTATTCTCTTACCAAGACTACCTCTTATTTAGTTGCAGTCTTGTTTTCATCATGAAAAAGGGTCATTAAAGTATATTTATCATCTTAGTTTTTCATTATAACACACATAACGCACAGGCAGCAGGGAATTAGTGCGTTAGGGAGCTAGGTAGCTAGGTTAGGTAGCAGTGCTGCGTGTGAAAATGCACTGGTAGTGATCGGTGATCGATTTACCTCGCATCGATTGATTTAGTTTCAGAACCGCGGTGGTGGACAGCTCCTCTAAAGAGTGATCTTAAGAACGGTCCTAACAACGGTGTTAAGAACGGTGTTAAGAACGGTCCTAAGAACGGTGTTAAGAATGGTGTTAAGAACGGTCCTAAGAACGGTGTTAAGAATGGTGTTAAGAACGGTTCTAAGAGCGATCTTAAGAGAAGTCCTAAGAACGGTCCTAAGAACGGTCCTAAGAACAGTGTTAAGAACGGTGTTAAGAGCGGTCCTGAGAACGGTGTTAAGAACGGTGTTAAGAACGGTGTTAAGAACGGTGTTAAGAATGGTGTTAAGAGCGGTCCTGAGAACGGTGTTAAGAACGGTGTTAAGAACGGTGTTAAGAGCGGTCCTGAGAACGGTGTTAAGAACGGTGTTAAGAACGGTGTTAAGAGCGGTCCTAAGAACGGTGTTAAGAGCGGTCCTAAGAACGGTCCTAAGAACGGTGTTAAGAACGGTCCTTAGAACGGTGTTAAGAACGGTGTTAAGAACGGTGTTAAGAACGGTGTTAAGAACGGTGTTAAGAGCGGTCCTGAGAACGGTGTTAAGAACGGTGTTAAGAACGGTGTTAAGAACGGTGTTAAGAGCGGTCCTGAGAACGGTGTTAAGAACGGTGTTAAGAGCGGTCCTAAGAACGGTGTTAAGAGTGGTCCTAAGAACGGTGTTAAGAGCGGTTTTAAGAAGTCATCTGGGAAACACCTGTATCTTACGGCCCCTTCTTAGTTGAACCCTTCTTAAGACCCTTCTTAAATCCTTAAGAAGGGTCGGATCTGGGTTGTGACGGAGGTGTTACCTGATGGTGTTACCTGTGTTCCAGGTGGAGATGTCTGTGTCTTCGGTCACGACTCCGGTCCCGTGTTTGAGGAGCAGCCCAGAGGACTGATTTACCCCGAGGGTTAGGGTTAGGGTGGAGGTTGTTCCTACTTGACGGGGGCTGACGGAGGTGTTACCTGATGGTGTTACCTGTGTTCCAGGTGGAGATGTTTGTGTATCGGGTCATGACTCTGGTCCGGTGTTTGAGGAGCAGCCCAGAGGACTGATTTACCCCGAGGGTTAGGGTTAGGGTGGAGGTTGTTCCTACCTGACGGAGGTTAGGGTTAGGGTGGAGTTCCTGAGGGGGGTTGAAGGTTGTACCTGACGGAGGTGTTACCTGTGTTCCAGGTGGAGATGTCTGCGTATCGGGTCACGACTCTGGTCCGGTGTTTGAGGAGCAGCCCAGAGGACTAATTTACCCCGAGGGCTTGACTGAAGGCAAAGTGACGCTGAGCTGCCAAGCTAGAGCTAGCCCTGCTGCTGCATACAGGTAAACACACCTGTACAGGTAGATACACACCTGTACAGGTAGATACACACCTGTACACACTAGTACACACACCTGTACACACTCACCTGTACACACACACCTACACACACACACACACACACACACACACACACACACACACACACACACACACACACACACACACACACACACACACACACACACACACACACCAACACACACATCTACACACACAGCTGCCAAGCTAGAGCTAGCCCTGCTGCTGCATACAGGTAAACACACACCTGTACAGGTAAATACACCTGTACATACTAGTACACACACCTGTACACACACACACACACTCACCTGTACACACACATCTACACACACAGCTGCCAGGGCAGAGCTAGTCCTGCAGGTACCAGGACCAGGTACCAGGACCAGGTTCTGGTTCCAGGACCGGGTCACATGTTCCTGGTTTTGGTACCAGGTTCTGGTTCTGGTTCTGGTTTTGGTACCAGGTTCTGGTTCTGGTTCTGATTGGTTTGTTCTGGTTCCAGGTGGCTGCTGAACGGCACCGAGGTGCCGCTGGGCTCGGACCGGTACCAGCTGGTAGCCGGGTCTCTGGTGGTGTCGAACCCCCAACCGGACCGGGACGCCGGGTCGTACCAGTGTCTGGCCCAGAACCGGTGCGGAGCCGTGATCAGCAGGAAGGCCAACCTGAAGTTCGGATGTGAGTGGAATAATTTAATATTTGATTTAATCATTACACAGTAATTCATTCAGAATTAATCATTACACATTCAATCATTCAGAGTTAATTATTACACATTAAATCATTCATAGTTAATTATTAGACATGAAATCATTCAGAATTAATTATTACACATTGAATAATTCAGAATTAATTATTACACATTAAATCATTCAGAGTTAATTATTACACATTAAATCATTCAGAACTAATTATTACACATTAAATCATTCAGAATTAATTATTATACATTAAATCATTCAGAGCTAATTATTAGACATGAAATCATTCAGAGTTAAACACATGAAATCATTCAGAATTAATTATTACACATTAAATCATTCAGAGCTAATTATTAGACATGAAATCATTCATAATTAATTATTACACATTAAATCATTCATAATTAATTATTACACATGAAATCATTCATAATTAATTATTACACATTAAATCATTCATAATTAATTATTACACATTAAATAATTCATAATTAATTATTACACATTAAATCATTCATAATTAATTATTACACATTAAATCATTCATAATTAATTATTACACATTAAATCATTCATAATTAATTATTACACATTAAATAATTCATAATTAATTATTACACATTAAATAATTCATAATTAATTATTAGACATTAAATCATTCAGAGTTAATTATTACACATTAAATCATTCAGAATTAATTATTACACATTAAATCATTCAGAATTAATTATTACACATTAAATCATTCAGAATGAATTATTATACATGAAATCATTCAGAATTAATTATTACACATGAAATCATTCAGAATTAATTATTACACATGAAATCATTCAGAATTAATTATTACACATTATATAATTCAGAATTAATTATTACACATGAAATCATTCAGAATTAATTATTACACATGAAATCATTCAGAATTAATTATTACACATTAACTCAGTCAGAGTTAATTATTACACATTAAATAATTCAGAATTAATTATTACACATTAAATCATTCAGAATTAATTATTACACATTAAATCATTCAGAGTTAATTATTACACATTAAATAATTCAGAATTAATTATTACACATGAAATCATTCAGAGTTAATTAATACACATTAAATCATTCAGAGTTAATGATTAGACATTAAATCATTCAGAGTTAATGATTACACATTAAATCATTCAGAATTAATTATTACAAATGAAATCATTCAGAATTAATTATTACACATTAAATAATTCAGAATTAATTATTACACATTAAATCATTCAGAATTAATTATTAGACATGAAATCATTCAGAGTTAATTAATACACATTAAATCATTCAGAATTAATTATTACACATTGAATCATTCAGAATTTATTATTACACATTAAATCATTCCGAATTTATTATTAAACATTAAATCATTCAGAATTAATTATTACACATTAAATCATTCAGAATCAATTATTACACATTAAATGATTCAGAATTAATTATTACACATTAAATGATTCAGAATGTATTATTACTTATTAAATAATTCAGAGTTAATTATTACACATTAAATAATTCAGAATGAATTATTACACATTAAATCATTCAGAATGTATTATTACACATTAAATCCTTCAGAATTAATTATTACACATGAAATCATTCAGAGTTAATTATTACACATGAAATCATTCATAATTAATTATTACACATTAAATCATTCATAATTAATTATTACACATGAAATCATTCATAATTAATTATTACACATTAAATCATTCATAATTAATTATTACACATTAAATAATTCATAATTAATTATTACACATTAAATCATTCATAATTAATTATTACACATTAAATCATTCATAATTAATTATTACACATTAAATCATTCATAATTAATTATTACACATTAAATAATTCATAATTAATTATTACACATTAAATAATTCATAATTAATTATTAGACATTAAATCATTCAGAGTTAATTATTACACATTAAATAATTCATAATTAATTATTACACATTAAATCATTCAGAATTAATTATTACACATTAAATCATTCAGAGTTAATTATTACACATTAAATCATTCAGAATTAATTATTACACATTAAATCATTCAGAATTAATTATTACACATTAAATCATTCAGAATGAATTATTATACATGAAATCATTCAGAATTAATTATTACACATGAAATCATTCAGAATTAATTATTACACATGAAATCATTCAGAATTAATTATTACACATTATATAATTCAGAATTAATTATTACACATGAAATCATTCAGAATTAATTATTACACATGAAATCATTCAGAATTAATTATTACACATTAACTCAGTCAGAGTTAATTATTACACATTAAATAATTCAGAATTAATTATTACACATTAAATCATTCAGAATTAATTATTACACATTAAATCATTCAGAGTTAATTATTACACATTAAATAATTCAGAATTAATTATTACACATGAAATCATTCAGAGTTAATTAATACACATTAAATCATTCAGAGTTAATGATTAGACATTAAATCATTCAGAGTTAATGATTACACATTAAATCATTCAGAATTAATTATTACAAATGAAATCATTCAGAATTAATTATTACACATTAAATAATTCAGAATTAATTATTACACATTAAATCATTCAGAATTAATTATTAGACATGAAATCATTCAGAGTTAATTAATACACATTAAATCATTCAGAATTAATTATTACACATTGAATCATTCAGAATTTATTATTACACATTAAATCATTCCGAATTTATTATTAAACATTAAATCATTCAGAATTAATTATTACAGATTAAATCATTCAGAATCAATTATTACACATTAAATGATTCAGAATTAATTATTACACATTAAATGATTCAGAATGTATTATTACTTATTAAATAATTCAGAGTTAATTATTACACATTAAATAATTCAGAATGAATTATTACACATTAAATCATTCAGAATGTATTATTACACATTAAATCCTTCAGAATTAATTATTACACATTAAATCATTCAGAGTTAATTATTACACATTAAATCATTCAGAATTAATTATTACACATTAAATCATTTAGAATTTATTATTACACATTAAATCATTCAGAATTAATTATTACACATTAAATCATTCAGAGTTAATTATTACACATTAAATAATTCAGAGTTAATTATTACACATTAAATCATTCAGAATTAATTATTACACATTAAATCATTCAGAGTTAATTAATACACATTAAATAATTCAGAATTAAACTACTACTACAAGCCGTGATCAGCAGGAAGGCTAATCTCAAGTTCAGATGTGAGTGGAAACCAGGAAACCTGGAACCATGGAACCACGGTTACATGATGTTCTTCAATTCGGAATTAATTATTCTGAATTAAGTAATTCTGAATTAAACTATTTTCCTTCAAGTTTATTTCATTTTTTTAAATTAATTTATTTTTTCATTAATTTATAATTTTTTTTATTTATTATTATTTTCTTTAATATTTTTTATTATTATTTAGTCTGCTTGTTTTTTGTTTTGTTTTGTTTTTTGCATTTTTTTTTAATTTTGTTAATCTATAATTTTTTTTAAATGATTAATTAATTTTTTAATTAATTAATGAATTTATTTATTTTTTCTTTGAATGAGTGTATGCATGATCGCAGAATTTTACTCATTTTAAATCGGATTAAACTTTAATTCTGAATTAATTCTGAATTAAACGTCCCATGTAAACGAGTCATTGATATTTTTGTTTACATGTTTGTTTACATGTTTTTTTTACATGTTTGTTTACATTTCTCCAGACCTCCATGACTTTTCTCCCGACAGCCGGAGTCCCAAGACGGCGTACGAGGGAGTGGGAACTTTCCTGGCCTGCCAGCCCCCCCCACATTACCCAGGTACTACAGTAAAGTACTAAAGTACTACAACCTACAAATACTACTAGAAATACTACAACTACTACCAAAAGTCACCAAATTCTGCACCAAGCCAGGCCTGGTGAAAAATGTGATATTTAATGGTTTGTATTAATGGGCGTGGCCTAACGGCTCAACAGCGCCCCCTAGAAAACTTTGTGCCTCAAGCCCCACAATACGGTTTGACGTACATGCACGAAAATCGGTACACACCTGTATCAGTACACAACTTAAAGAAAAGTCTCTTGGAGCCATGGCCCAAACCCAACAGGAAGTCGGCCATTTTGAATTAATCGTGTCATTTTGCCGCAATTTATGCTATTCCTTCTGCCGTTAACACGGTCCGAACCGTAACGTGCACCCAAGTGTGTTATACATCAAAATTGTGCGTCTCTATCCTGCGACACCACGCATTACTTTTCTCTTTCAAAACCTTTACCGTGGCGACGCTAGATGCCAAAAAGCGCCGCCCCTTCATCTGATTGGTCCATATTTGATAGTTCCTACTTTCTGCCATAACCTTTGAATGTTTTGATATAGAGAGTCGTGAGTGGTGTCATCCACTAAATGTTCAGGCCTGAAGAATCTACATAAAGTCATACAAACTTCCACTGCAGCCTGAACCTGCACCAGGGTGGAGGCCGTTCATCCGTTCATCCGTTCATCGCTGCTGGCAGCTTTCATTTATTTATTCTTATTCATTTATTTATGACTCTTTTCCAGCCCTCTCCTACCGCTGGCTGATCAACGACTTCCCCAACTTCATCAAGAAGGACGACAGTCGCTGGTTCGTTTCCCAGGTGACGGGGAACCTTTACCTGGCTAGCGCCACGGCTAACGACACGGGCAACTACTACTGTTTCACCACAATCAACCTGGACATCAGCACCAAGAGCACCTTCAGCAAGGCAGTCCCGCTGACGGTGCTACCGGACGGTAGGTTCAAACCCCTTACCCTAACCCTTTAGCAAGGCAGTCCCGCTGACGGTGCTACCGGACGGTGGGTAACCCTTCATTTTCTATATACTTATATGGATAATTATGTAGTAATAGGCACGTGTTGAAGAATAATATAAAATCCAGTTCAGAGTCCGCTGTGGTGTAGAGAGTTTTAGTCTGTGGTGTATTTAGTTTTAGTCTGTGGTGTATTTAGTTTTAGTCTGTGGTGTATCTAGTTTTAGTCTGTGGTGTAGAGAGTTTTAGTCTGTGGTGTAGAGAGTTTTAGTCTGTGGTGTAGAGAGTTTTAGTCTGTGGTGTAGAGAGTTTTAGTCTGTGGTGTAGAGAGTTTTAGTCTGTGGTGTAGAGAGTTTTAGTCTGTGGTGTAGAGAGTTTTAGTCTGTGGTGTAGAGAGTTTTAGTCTGTGGTGTAGAGAGTTTAGTCTGTGGTGTAGAGAGTTTTAGTCTGTGGTGTAGAGAGTTTTAGTCTGTGGTGTAGAGAGTTTTAGTCTGTGGTGTAGAGAGTTTTAGTCTGTGGTGTAGAGAGGTTTAGTCTGTGGTGTAGAGAGTTTTAGTCTGTGGTGTAGAGAGTTTTAGTCTGTGGTGTAGAGAGTTTTAGTCTGTGGTGTAGAGAGTTTTAGTCTGTGGTGTAGAGAGTTTTAGTCTGTGGTGTAGAGAGTTTTAGTCTGTGGTGTAGAGTTTTAGTCTGTGGTGTAGAGAGTTTTAGTCTGTGGTGTAGAGAGTTTTAGTCTGTGGTGTAGAGAGTTTTAGTCTGTGGTGTAGAGAGGTTTAGTCTGTGGTGTAGAGAGTTTTATTCAGTAGCCGGCGGTGAGCAGACCTACAGAGCGTGTCTGGGTTGGTGTGCTGACCCAGACTGGTTGGAATCATGACTTTTATACAGTAAGTTCAAAGCACAAAAGTCAGGAATAAACGAGCCAAGTGAGAGACAGAAACCAATTTACAGTCAGATGTGTCTGTGGCCAAATGCCGTTATCGGGCATTTGTCATGACTGTCACTAAGTTGTAAATTACCCCATAGGGAGTTCTCGTGGTTCAAGTCTCTGGCCAAATGAGTTGGTATTAACATATCAGTCAGTCAGGAACTTCATCATATGGAGTTGGTATTAACATATCAGTCAGTCAGGAACTTCATCATATGGAGTTGGTATTAACACATCAGTCAGTCAGGAACTTCATCATATGGAGTTGGTATTAACATATCAGTCAGTCAGGAACTCATTCCCGTGGTTCAAGTGTTTGTTGAAGTACAAAGGTGTCGGCCCTGCAGGGGGAGGGAGCTGGAGTTTCACTTCACAATGGCGTGACACATGTTTACGTAGTATTTATATAGACTATATTTATATATATATGGATATTGTGTAGATATAATAATAGCAATAATGTAAATTCCTAGAGTTATAAAGGGGTAGGAACTAGGAAAAAGTGTAAACTTCTTCCTACTCCTTTTTCCAACCCATGTGCATATGAAGATGCTACTGTTTATTTTTATTTTATTTTTTTATATACATGTTCTTAATGAATGAATGAATGAATGAATGAATGAATTAATTAATTAATTAATTAATTAATTAATTCATTAATGAATTAATGAATTCATTCATTCATTCATTCATTCATTCATTCATTCATTCATTCATTCAAACCTGACTGTCGATTCTCACCTTCTGATTTCCTTCCAGCCAACGATCCTAATATTCTGATTTCTCTGATTCCAGTTAGATCCTAATACTCTGATTTCTGATTTCTCTGATTCCAGCCAACCCCAGGAAATCTGTCCCGACCATCAAAGTTCGATTCCCAGCAGAAACTTATGCCCTCGCCGGAAACACGGCCCAGCTGGAGTGCTACGCTTACGGGAAGTAGGTTTATAATCTCTGAACGCTGACAGGAAGTAGGTTTATAATCTCTGAACGCTGACAGGAAGTAGGTTTACAACCTCTAAACGCTGACAGGAAGTAGGTTTACAACCTCTGAACGCTGACAGGAAGTAGGTTTACAACCTCTGAACGCTGACAGGAAGTAGGTTTACAACCTCTAAACGCTGACAGGAAGTAGGTTTACAATCTCTGAACGCTGACAGGAAGTAGGTTTATAATCTCTGAACGCTGACAGGAAGTAGGTTTACAACCTCTGAACGCTGACAGGAAGTAGGTTTACAATCTCTGAACGCTGACAGGAAGTAGGTTTACAACCTCTGAACGCTGACAGGAAGTAGGTTTACAACCTCTGAACGCTGACAGGAAGTAGGTTTATAACCTCTAAACGCTGACAGGAAGTAGGTTTATAATCTCTGAACGCTAACAGGAAGTAGGTTTACAACCTCTGAACGCTGACAGGAAGTAGGTTTATAATCTCTGAACGCTAACAGGAAGTAGGTTTACAACCTCTGAACGCTGACAGGAAGTAGGTTTACAACCTCTGAACGCTGACAGGAAGTAGGTTTACAATCTCTGAACGCTGACAGGAAGTAGGTTTACAACCTCTGAACGCTGACAGGAAGTAGGTTTACAACCTCTGAACGCTGACAGGAAGTAGGTTTACAACCTCTGAACGCTGACAGGAAGTAGGTTTACAACCTCTGAACGCTGACAGGAAGTAGGTTTACAATCTCTGAACGCTGACAGGAAGTAGGTTTACAACCTCTGAACGCTAACAGGAAGTAGGTTTACAACCTCTGAACGCTAACAGGAAGTAGGTTTACAACCTCTGAACGCTGACAGGAAGTAGGTTTACAACCTCTGAACGCTGACAGGAAGTAGGTTTACAATCTCTGAACGCTGACAGGAAGTAGGTTTACAACCTCTGAACGCTGACAGGAAGTAGGTTTACAACCTCTGAACGCTGACAGGAAGTAGGTTTACAACCTCTGAACGCTGACAGGAAGTAGGTTTACAACCTCTGAACGCTGACAGGAAGTAGGTTTACAATCTCTGAACGCTGACAGGAAGTAGGTTTACAACCTCTGAACGCTAACAGGAAGTAGGTTTACAACCTCTGAACGCTAACAGGAAGTAGGTTTACAACCTCTGAACGCTGACAGGAAGTAGGTTTACAACCTCTGAACGCTGACAGGAAGTAGGTTTACAACCTCTAAACGCTGACAGGAAGTAGGTTTACAATCTCTGAACGCTGACAGGAAGTAGGTTTACAACCTCTAAACGCTAACAGGAAGTAGGTTTACAACCTCTGAACGCTGACAGGAAGTAGGTTTACAACCTCTGAACGCTGACAGGAAGTAGGTTTACAACCTCTGAACGCTGACAGGAAGTAGGTTTATAACCTCTAAACGCTGACAGGAAGTAGGTTTATAATCTCTGAACGCTAACAGGAAGTAGGTTTACAACCTCTGAACGCTGACAGGAAGTAGGTTTATAATCTCTGAACGCTAACAGGAAGTAGGTTTACAATCTCTGAACGCTGACAGGAAGTAGGTTTATAACCTCTAAACGCTGACAGGAAGTAGGTTTATAATCTCTGAACGCTAACAGGAAGTAGGTTTACAACCTCTGAACGCTGACAGGAAGTAGGTTTATAATCTCTGAACGCTGACAGGAAGTAGGTTTACAACCTCTGAACGCTAACAGGAAGTAGGTTTACAACCTCTGAACGCTAACAGGAAGTAGGTTTATAATCTCTGAACGCTAACAGGAAGTAGGTGTACAACCTCTGAACGCTGACAGGAAGTAGGTTTACAACCTCTGAACGCTGACAGGAAGTAGGTTTACAACCTCTGAACGCTGACAGGAAGTAGGTTTACAACCTCTGAACGCTAACAGGAAGTAGGTTTATAATCTCTGAACGCTGACAGGAAGTAGGTTTATAATCTCTGAACGCTGACAGGAAGTAGGTTTATAATCTCTGAACGCTGACAGGAAGTAGGTTTATAATCTCTGAACGCTGACAGGAAGTAGGTTTATAATCTCTGAACACTTACGGGAAGTAGGTTTACGCCTGAAATCAGAGACAGCAGTTGTTCAGGACTAGAGTTTCATCATCTGTTGATGTTAGTTTGTTAGTTTAGTTAGTTGTTACTAGTGATGGATCAGCCCTGAATGCAGGCGTTGTGATGTAGAATTGTCAAATTGTTTTAATTCACCATACGAATTGTTACGGATTACTTTGTAATCCTGTATTTGACCCGGTCTTTGTGCGTTTTGACCGTATAGAAACATAATTCTTGCCATTTGTGTGAAATAAGACCTGGAAACAGGAAACATTGTGACGTAGAATTGTCAAATTCTAGGTCACAATGTGCTTTTTATTATTTTGGCAAGGCAAGTTTATCTGTAGCACAATTCATCACAAGGTCATTCAAAGTGATTTAAATCAGCATTAAAGGCGGCAAGACACAATTAAACAGTAAATAACAAATAAAATGATAAGAAAAGAGGTAAAATAATAAAAAAAAAGCAGCAGTTGTTAAAAGTAATTATTAATTAATTAATTAATTAATTAACGTACAAAGACCGGGTCATAAACAGGATTACAAAAGTAATCTGTAACAATTCGTACGGTTAATTAAACCAATTTGACACTTTCACTTGTTAACTTCTTAAAGTCTAGTGTTGGCTCTTGCTGGTCTTGATTTCAACAGTCTTGAAGTTATTCCTGATTTCCTGTCTTTGCTTGACGTGTCTCCTTCTTCCTCTCCGTCCTAACCCTAACCCCTAACCCCTAACCCCTAACCCAGTCCCGTCCCCAAGATCCGCTGGAGGAAGATCGAGGGTTTGATGCCGTCCAAAGCCGGTTCCTCGGTCCAGGGTCCGACCCTCGTCCTGCCGGACCTGAACTTTGATGACGAGGGAATCTACGAGTGTGAAGCTTATAACTCTGAGGGCAGCGACATGACGCAGGGACGCATCAACGTACAAGGTTTACTAACCTCTAACCCTAATCCCTAAACCCTAAACCCTTAACCCTAACCCCTAAACCTTAACCCTAACCCTAATCTTATAACTCTGAGGGCAGCGACATGACGCAGGGACGCATCAACGTGCAAGGTCTGAATAAAGACCTACCCTAAACCCTAACCCTAACCCCTGACATGACGCAGGGACGCATCAACGTGCAAGGTTTACTAACCTCTAACCCTAAACCCTAACCCCTAACCTTAACCCCTAACCCTAACCCTAACCCTAACCCTATAACTCTGAGGGCAGCGACATGACGCAGGGACGCATCAACGTACAAGGTTTACTAACCTCTAACACTAACCCTTAACCCTAAACCCTAAACCCTAAACCCTAAACCTTAACCCATAACCCTAACCCTGACATGACGCAGGGACGGATCAACGTGCAAGGTTTACTAACCTCTAACCCCTAACCTTAACCCATAACCTTAACCTTAACCCCTAACCCTAACCCTATAACTCTGAGGGCAGCGACATGACGCAGGGACGCATCAACGTACAAGGTTTACTAACCTCTAACCCTAAACCCTAACCCCCTAAACCCCTAACCCTAACCCTAAACCTAACCCTAAACACCTAAACCCTAAACCTAACCCCTAACCCCTTAACCCCTAACCCCTAAACCCTAACCCTAAACCGTATAACTCTGAGGGCAGCGACATGACGCAGGGACGCATCAACGTGCAAGGTTTACTAACCTCTAATCCCTAACCCTAACCCCAACCTTAGCCCTAACCTTAACCCCTAACCTTAACCCTAACCCCTAACCCTAACCCCCTAACCCTATAACTCTGAGGGCAGCGACATGATGCAGGGCCCTAAACCCTAACCTTAACCCTAAACCCTAACCCTAAACCCTAATCCCTAACCCTAAACCTTAAACCCTAACCCTAAACCCTAAACTCCTAACCCTAAACCCTAAACTTAACTCTAGCCCTCATCCCAAATCCGAACCTTAACCAAAACCCCAAATCCCACCAAACCCTAACCTTAAGCCTAATCTTAAAGTACACAAACAAATTCTAGCCCTAACCCGAACCCCAAATCCTAAAAACCGCTCTAAGAAAAACCCCCCCTCACCTTAATCTCTCCTCTCTGAACTATCAACCCCCCCCCCTTCTTCCCCCCTTCCAAAACTCACAACTATCCTCTCAAAGTGCACCCACTAGCCACATACGAAGACACCGGATCCTCCATAATCCGACTGCACGCACAAGGGGTACCCAGTGACCTTGATACACCATACAGCACATCTCACACCAAAACTCTGAGACTAATTCAGAGGTCCCGCACCATACGCTACTGACAAAGTACTTTAGTGCATACGGATCTCAAACTGGATGTACGATGGAGAGTGCAACACTACCTTCAGCAATCTCTGGAACCGCTAACGAGCGTAGGAGGCAGAAGCGTATTGGTTCCCCTCAGGGGGCCGTAACCACAAACCTAACCCCTAACCCTGACCCTAAACTCTAACCCTAACCCTAACCCCTTAACCCTATAACTCTGAGGGCAGCGACATGACGCAGGGACGCATCAACGTACAAGGTTTACTAACCTCTAAACCCTAACCCTAAACCCCTAAACCTAAACTTAAACTACGTATTGGTATACGTATACGTATCGGTTTTATCCTCCCTCCTTTAGCTCAGCCCTCGTGGCTGCTAACCCCAACCCTAACCATGTATTGATCGGTGTATTGATCAGTATTGATCGGTGTATTGATCAATACACCGATCAATAGCAGCCCAGCCCTCGTGGCTGCTAACCCCAACCCTAACCATGTATTGATCGGTGTATTGATCAGTATTGATCAGTGTATTGATCGGTGCATTGATCAGTATTGATCGGTGTATTGATCGGTGTATTGATCAGTATTGATCTCTCCCCAGCCCAGCCCTCGTGGCTGCTAACCCTAACCATGTATTGATCGGTGTATTGATCAGTATTGATCGGTGTATTGATTGGTGTATTGATCAGTATTGATCTCTCCACAGCCCAGCCCTCGTGGCTGCTAACCCCAACCCTAACCATGTATTGATCGGTGTATTGATGGGTGTATTGATCAGTATTGATGGGTGTATTAATCAGTATTGATCAGTGTATTGATCGGTGTATTGATCAGTATTGATCAGTATTGATCGGTGTATTGATCGGTATATTGATGGGTGTATTGATCAGTATTGATCGGTGTATTGATGGGTGTATTGATCAGTATTGATCGGTGTATTGATTGGTGTATTGATCAGTATATTGATCAGTATTGATCGGTGTATTGATCGGTGTATTGATCAGTATCTCTCCTCCCCAGCCCAGCCCTCGTGGCTGCTAACCCTAACCATGTATTGATGGGTGTATTGATCAGTATTGATGGGTGTATTGATCAGTATTGATGGGTGTATTGATGGGTGTATTGATCAGTATTGATCTCTCCCCAGCCCAGCCCTCGTGGCTGCAGGTCATGAGCGACTCTGAGGTGGAGATCAGCTCCGACCTCCACTGGAGCTGTCTGGCCGCCGGGAAACCCCGCCCCTCCGTCCGCTGGCTGAGAGACGGACAGCCAATCAGCAGCCAGGTGAGAGCCAATCAGCAGCCAGGTGAGAGCCAATCAGCAGCCAGGTGAGAGATCAGATCAGCCAATCAGCAGCCAGGTGAGAGCCAATCAGCAGCCAGGTGAGAGCCAATCAGCAGCCAGGTGAGAGCCAATCAGCAGCCAGGTGAGAGCCAATCAGCAGCCAGGTGAGAGACGGACAGCCAATCAGCAGCCAGGTGAGAGCCAATCAGCAGCCAGGTGAGAGATCAGATCAGCCAATCAGCAGCCAGGTGAGAGCCAATCAGCAGCCAGGTGAGAGCCAATCAGCAGCCAGGTGAGAGCCAATCAGCAGCCAGGTGAGAGCCAATCAGCAGCCAGGTGAGAGACGGACAGCCAATCAGCAGCCAGGTGAGAGCCAATCAGCAGCCAGGTGAGAGACGGACAGCCAATCAGCAGCCAGGTGAGAGATTAGATCAGCCAATCAGCAGGGTTAGGGTTAGGGGTCAGAGGTTGTAATGGAACATTTTGGTACAACACTGTCTGTTTCCTGTTTTCAAGTGAACATTCCTTGCCAAGGTCACGCGCTTTGACACAGTACGGTTGTCAGGGTGATGGGTGATGTTTTGTCTAGTTTCCCAGCTTCCCAACTATAAGATAACTTTTCTTTAAACATGTTCAGCTCACTCAGGACTGACGGTTCATGTGACCGGTTGGACCATGTGGCTCCATTCAATTGAATGTTATTCTTCTTTTCATTAAATCTTCAGAAAGACAGCTGAGGTGTCCTGACATTCTTTTTTGAACAACAATTTTTGCCACCACAAGGTCAGGGTTAGCGTTACCTTACCTTCCTGTCTGGGCTCCCCAGGACCGGCTGGAGGCGACCTCCGTCCACCTCCGGATCAATAATCTGGTGATCGTTAGGGTTAGAGGTTAGGGTCAGGGGTCAGAGGTCGGGGTAACCCTAACTTCCTGTCTGTCCCCAGGACCGGCTGGAGGCGACCTCCGTCCACCTCCGGATCAATAATCTGGTGATCGTTAGGGTTAGGGGTCAGAGGTCGGGGTTAGGGTTAGGGGTCAGAGGTCAGGGTAACCCTAACTTCCTGTCTGTCCCCAGGACCGGCTGGAGGCGACCTCCGTCCACCTCCGGATCAATAATCTGGCCCTGGAGGATTCTGGGATGTTCCAGTGCGTCGCTGAGAACAAACACGGAACCATCTACTCGTCGGCCGAGCTCCGGGTCCAAGGTACCACTTCCTGCTCTGCTTTTATTTATCTTTTATTTATCTTTTATTTATCTTTTATTTATCTTTTATTTATCTACTCCGGGTCCAAGGTACCACTTCCTGCTCGTCTTTTATTAAAGGAAGAGAACGGTGCAGGGAGATCCGTCTCTTAATTATCCAATAAAGAAAAGATTACTTCAATCAAAAATATATTTTCAATTTAAAAAAAATGTATTTCAATCCCAAAAAACATTTTTCAATCAAAGAAAAAAAGTGTTTGGATGCAAAAAAAATATTTGAGACTCGAAAAATGCAAATGAACCTATAACCCTATAACCCTACTGTTTTTCTTTGATTGAAAAAGTGATTTTTTTTAATTTATTGAAAATATTTTTTTCTTTTTGAAGCAACTTGTTTTTTGATTAAATGATAAAGACACACATGTCCATCCCATAATAATATAATATAATAATAACGGCCCAAACACAAAACAACACCACTTCTATCAAAAAAGTTGCTTTAAACAAAAAAACTTTTTGAGCCTTAAACTTTTTTTCTTTGATTGTAAATGTTTTCTTTGATACAGATGTTTTTCGTTTGAAGCAACTTTTTTGGAGGTAGATTTGTGTCTTAAATATTCAATCCAAAAAAATATTTTCAATTAAAAAAAAATTCACTTCAGTCAAAAAAACATTTTCAAAGACAAAAAGTGTTAAATATAAAATATTTGAAGTGTTAAATATATTTTAAAAAAATGCAATTGAAAACTTTTTTTCTTTGATTGAAAAAACATTTTTTTGGATTGAAGTGAAATTTTTGTTTATTGAAAATATATTTTTTGATTGAAGCAATCTTTTTTTTTGTTCATTCCAGTCCAGGCTCCAGATTTCCGCTTGAATCCGGTCAGGAAGTTGATCCCGGCGGCCCGGGGCGGCCGGGTGAAGATGGAGTGTCGTCCTCGCGCCGCGCCGAAGCCAAGCTTGTTCTGGAGCCGCGGGACCGAGTTGCTCATTAACAGCAGCAGGTAGACTCAAACCTGCAACCTCAACATTATACTGATATTATACTGATTATACATTATACTGCTCATTAACAGCAGCAGGTAGATTCAAACCCTCAACCTCAACATTATATATACAGAGTTGCTCATTAACAGTAGCAGGTAAATCAGGATAGAATAGAATAGAATCAAACCCTCAACCTGAACATTATACTGATATTATACTGATTATACATTATACTGCTGGGTAACGGCAGGTAGATTAAACCCTCAACCTCAACCTCAAGAGTTTATTTTCTCAGATTCAGAAAATCTCTACAAAACCAGTTCAATAAATTTGTCGACACATTTGAACATTTACGTAAAGTCAGAATGCAGCGACCTGTAAATCTAAAACACTAATCTAATGTTTAAATGTTCCATCTTCAGGAAACTGAAGGTCATTAGTTCCTCCCAGTAATTAAATATGTCATTCATTAATTAAATGTGTCATTAATTTATTAAGTACCAAAATAATTAAATTAATTTTTACTTAAAATGAATTGTATTTTAATTAATAATGACATATATCATCCAATTTTAATTAATTAATTAATTGCACATTTAATTAATTAATGATATATTGAATTCCAATTTTCATTAATTAATTACATATTTAATAAATTAATGAGATATTTAATTAATAGATATATTTAATTCCCATTTTAATTAATTCATGAAACATTTAATTAATTAATGACACATTTAATTAATTAATGATATATTTAATTCCCGTTTTAATTAATTCAGTTTCCTCCCAGTGTTCTCTGATTGGCTGATCTGTTCTCTGATTGGCTGATCTGTTCTCTGATTGGCTGATCTTCTCTATAATTGGCTGATCTGTTCTCTGATTGGCTGATCTGTTCTCTGATTGGCTGATCTTCTCTATAATTGGCTGATCTGTTCTCTGATTGGCTGATCGTCTCTCTGATTGGCTGATCTTCTCTCTGATTGGCTGATCTTCTCTCTGATTGGCTGATCTTCTCTATAATTGGCTGATCTTCTCTCTGATTGGCTGATCTGTTCTCTGATTGGCTGATCTTCTCTCTGATTGGCTGATTTTCTCTCTGATTGGCTGATCTTTTCTCTGATTGGCTGATCTTCTCTCTGATTGGCTGATCTGTTCTCTGATTGGCTGATCTGTTCTCTGATTGGCTGATCTGTTCTCTGATTGATCTTTTCTCCTCAGGATCACGGTGACTCCAGACGGGATTCTGTGGATCAGCAACATCAGCAGATCTGACGAAGGAAAATACACGTGTTTCGCTGAGAATTACCTGGGGAAGGCTAACAGCACTGCGCACCTGTCAATCAGAGGTAAACACAGCACAGCCCACCTGTCAATCAACCTGTCAATCAACCTGTCAATCAACCTGACACCTGTCAATCAGAGGTAAACACCTGTCAATCAACCTGACACCTGTCAATCAGAGGTAAACACCTGTCAATCAACCTGTCAATCAGAGGTAAACACCTGTCAATCAACCTGTCAATCAACCTGGGTTACACCTGGCTTAGCGTTAGCGTTAGCTGCTGGAACTAGGATTTTCTGAACTGTAACATCATTTTTTGTATATTATTTTGTTTATTATTTATTATATTTTTGTGTAGAACTTGCAGGGTTTTTGATATGGATACATTTAACAAATATTAATAAAGAATAAGGTAATCTTTCTCTTACCATTAACCAGCTCAGATTTTTGTGCATTTTAAATACATTTGTTGTGGAATCACAACCGCGGTGTTGAAGTTCCAGAACCTGGTTCAGTAACAGTTTCATGTCCATTCATCCATTCATTTCTTCCTCCGGCTCTCGGTGAAGGCAGTCGTTTTTCTGCTCCTCTCCCTCCCTATCTGCTGCTACTGCTTCTGTCCTGTCTTCTCTTTTTAGAGTCTCTCTTTTTCACTCCCAAACTCTACAATCATGGAATTGATTAACTGGTCTCTCAGCACAATTGACCAAATTTTTACGACGGGAAGTCAGGGGACAAGGGAGCCCTCCTGCCCCGACGGGACATTTTTTGCTGGATACACAATGGATTCCTAGAAACACTGGAAACCTTTGTGTTTGGTGATTCTGTCGGTCCAGGATGTTGAAGATGCTTCATAATTGGATTAACGATAACAGGATTTCTGCTTTTTGGAGCTCGCAGTGATAGGCTCGAGGGAAGGAGGACGGACCCAAATGCAGGACAACACAAGCAAGGTTCAGGTATAACAAAGTTTATTAAGAAAAGGCGCTCCACAGGAGGGAAGGAAGACAAACACAAAATCACAGACCGAAAAAACGCGGCTGGAAAATCCAACTAAAGGCGGAGACCGGAGGGAAACTCACGGCTGGAAAAAGTAATCCAAAAGGACCCCGGAAGGGAAGGTCCAGGGAAACAAGCCGGGTACGGGGCTCTGAGCTGGAGAATCATCCGACACCGCAGCTTGTGGGAGGAAGGTTTAAGAGCAGGCTGACGAGGCTGAGTGGAGTCAGGTGTGGGGACCAGTTTTGGTCAAGTTACTTGGAAAAAGTAATTAGTTACTGATTACTGATTACTGAACCAAAAAAGTAATCCTGTTACTTTACTGATTACTTATTTTCAAAAGTAATTAGTTACATTACTAGTTACTTTACTTAGTTACTTTTCAAAAACATGATGCAAAACCTGAATACACTTTACTGGAACAATATAAAACAATATAACTTTCAGTTTAATTCTATTCTTTGTGCATATTCTACCATATAAAATTAAATGACAATAAGTAAATGAAACGGTCTATTTTTAAACTTTTTTTTATTATTTTCAGTCTTTTTTTTTTTTTCTCCCTTGTCTGCACACATATTAATGATTGATACCATGACGGTAGAAACCAAAAGCATACACACGTGCATTATTACTATATTTAATATATATATACATATATATACGCACACATATGCGTACACATACATAAATATACACATACATACCCAGTGATTTTTTATTTTTTCTTTGGGGGGGGGGGTGGGGGGGGGGGACGACATCCACTGCCAATCCAGGAAGCAGGAACACACGGAAACACGCACTGGAAATCTGCAACAAAAAACCACAAACAAAACACGAAACCGGCACGGAGCCAACCAAAACAACAACAGCAATCGACCTAAATCTTGAGATCTGATCTGATATTATTTTCAGTCTTAAATTTATGCACATTGCATCAGGCAAAATACAGCTCTCTCTGACTTGAACTATGATATAACCTGCGACAAGCTTCTTCAATTCAGCTGCACTAAGTCTCGTTGGGCTTACATTTAGTTTCACCTGTTTAGCAGCAGAGGGGCCACCGGCAGTTCTCCCGGCAGCTCATACGTCAGTATGAGCTGCGCAAAGTCATGAGATATTTTCACAAAACAAATTTAGTAACGCAGTAACGCAGCTTTCTTTCAGAAAAGTAAAGGTAATCTAATTACTGTTTTTGCAATTGAAATCCCTTATTTTACTTGTTACTTGAATAAAGTAATCGGATTACAGTAACGCGTTACTTCTAACGCGTTTCTGCCCATCACTGGTGGGGACGGTGATTGGGATCAGCTGCTCTGGTCAAGCCTGACCAGCCTGCGCCCTCTGCTGGAGGATGGGTGTGCCAAACCCTAACAGGTGGATTCCTGGCATATCAACAAAAGTCGTGGACAGCTGTTCTGTCCTCTCAGAGCCGCCCGACGTGGCTGAGGGGAAAAGCTCTGGACCAACACTCAGACTCTAACGCTGGGAGAGCTAAATCGCAGGCTGATGGCGGTTTTTGAACTCATTGGCAAGATAGAAAAGACCTTGGAGAAGTTGGAAGCTCGGCTTGGCGGGAATTGACCACAAATTCGTCTTTTTGGAGTCGCCATTGATGAACCAGAGACTGAAGACAGACGGAAAATTACTGGAATCCACCTGGTTTTTCAATACAATTGTTGATTCTATAATCTGACCTTGACAGAGCAGCAGGTTAGTCCAGTCACAATCTCCCTGGTGGAATAAAAACAAGACGCTCTGCCCCCACTAGCCCTCCCCTTCCCAGGACGTCTGTGGACCTGGATCAGAACTGTACCGGGTCTGTGGACCTGGATCAGAACTGTACCGGGTCTGTGGACCTGGATCAGAACTGTACCCCCCCAGGACACCTGTGGACCTGACGGTGTATCCGAAGTCAAATTCACTGTTTGATGCATCTAACCCTGTCAATTAAAGTCTGATTGTGATTGTGATTCCCCCCAGTAATCAATAATTAAAGTCTGGTTCTGATTTCCCCCCCCAGTTGTAAATTTTTTGTACATTTTTTGTAAATATTATCCTTTTTTTTTGGTGTTTACTATTTTTTTCTCTCTTGTACATAGTCTTTTTCTACTTTTTATATTGCTCTTTTTATTATTTAACCACTTATTGGTTATTTCTATTTTAATTTTTTTGTTTTGTATAAAGCGTGTGTGTGTTTTGGCTGCACGACTGAATTTCTCCTCTGGGGGATAAATAAAGTCTTCTATCCTATTCTATTCTAATTCTGGTTCTGGTCTCCCCCCAGTAATTCTGGTTCTGGTTCTGATTCTGGTTCTGTTTCCCCCCAGACGCCACCAAGATCACTCTGGCTCCGTCCAACGCCGACGTGAACCAGGGGGAGAACGTGACGCTGCAGTGCCGAGCGTCGCACGACCCGACCATGGACCTGAGCTTCAGCTGGGCCCTGAACGGGGCCCCCCTGGACCTGGGGGCCCCTGGGGGCCCTGGAGGCCCTGGGGGCCCCGCAGGGCCGTACCAACGGGTTCCCGGGGTGAGTGACCTTCAGCTGGCCCTGGGGGGCCCTGGACCTGGGGGCCAGGTCACATAATTTCCTATTTGTTTCCAAGAGGGGGGGGGGGGGGGGGGAAATAGAGAAAAGAGTTTCCACCCACTGTTTTAATTCCCAATTTCGATTTTCAAACACATCAATGAAATCGGAAAACGGATAATGGATAACGATCCGTTTTCCGTTTATTATTTTCAAAACAAAAGATGGGAAACGGATTATTTTGGATTATTTCTCTATTTTTATTTTGTCATTTCAAAACAAAAAACGGATGTACAGAAGTACACGGACCGCTCAGCTCCACCAGGAAACAGATAAATATTTCTCTGTTTTAGAAGGAAACCATCGGGGATCTCCAGATCTCCATCCGTCTCCTACAATAAACAGATAAATAGATAAATATTTCTGTTTCTAGAAGGAAACGGTGGGGGATCTGCAGATCTCCAGGGCTCAGCTCCACCAGGAAACAGATAAATAGATAAATATTTCTGTTTCCAGAAGGAAACGGTGGGGGATCTCCAGATCTCCAGGGCTCAGCTCCACCAGTAACAGATAAATAGATAAATATTTCTCTGTTTCTAGAAGGAAACCGTGGGGGATCTGCAGATCTCCAGGGCTCAGCTCCACCAGGAAACAGATAAATAGATAAATATTTCTGTTTCCAGAAGGAAACGGTGGGGGATCTGCAGATCTCCAGGGCTCAGCTCCACCAGGAAACAGATAAATAGATAAATATTTCTATGTTTCTAGAAGGAAACGGTGGGGGATCTGCAGATCTCCAGGGCTCAGCTCCACCAGGAAACAGATAAATAGATAAATAGATATATATTTCTGTTTCTAGAAGGAAACGGTGGGGGATCTCCAGATCTCCAGGGCTCAGCTCCACCAGTAACAGATAAATAGATAAATATTTCTCTGTTTCTAGAAGGAAACCGTGGGGGATCTGCAGATCTCCAGGGCTCAGCTCCACCAGTAACAGATAAATAGATAAATATTTCTCTGTTTTAGAAGGAAACCGTGGGGGATCTGCAGATCTCCAGGGCTCAGCTCCACCAGGAAACAGATAAACAGATAAATAGATAAATATTTCTGTTTCTAGAAGGAAACGGTGGGGGATCTGCAGATCTCCAGGGCTCAGCTCCACCAGGAAACAGATAAATAGATATATATTTCTCTGTTTTAGAAGGAAACCGTGGGGGATCTGCAGATCTCCAGGGCTCAGCTCCACCAGGAAACAGATAAACAGATAAATAGATAAATATTTCTGTTTCCAGAAGGAAACGGTGGGGGATCTGCAGATCTCCAGGGCTCAGCTCCACCAGGAAACAGATAAATAGATATATATTTCTCTGTTTTAGAAGGAAACCGTGGGGGATCTGCAGATCTCCAGGGCTCAGCTCCACCAGGAAACAGATAAACAGATAAATAGATAAATATTTCTGTTTCTAGAAGGAAACGGTGGGGGATCTCCAGATCTCCAGGGCTCAGCTCCACCAGGAAACAGATAAATAGATATATATTTCTCTGTTTTAGAAGGAAACGGTGGGGGATCTCCAGATCTCCAGGGCTCAGCTCCACCAGGCAGGAACCTTCACCTGTACGGCTCAGACCGTCGTGGACTCGGCGTCGGCTTCCGCCAAGCTGCTGGTCCGAGGTGAGAAAATAATCAGTCATTACTTTATTTTATCAGTGTATTTAAATTCATTCAATTCAATTCAATTTTATTTGTATAGCGTCTAATACAGGGGTGTCAAATGTGCGGCCCGCGAGAAGTTTCCAATGCAAAAAAAAAAATGTTAATTTACTAAAAAGGAGAAGAAAGGAAGGAAGGAAGGGAAAAAAGAAGGAAGGAAGTAAGGAAGGGAAAAAAGAAGGAAGGAAGGAAGGAAGGGAAAAAAGAAGGAAGGAAGGAAGGAAGGGAAAAAAGAAGGAAGGAAGGAAGGAAGGGAAAAAAGAAGGAAGGAAGGAAGGAAGGAAGGAAGGAAGGAAGGAAGGAAGGAAGGAAGGAAGGAAGGAAGGAAGGAAGGAAGGAAAAAAGAAGGAAGGAAGGGAAAAAAGAAGGAAGGAAGGAAGGAAGGAAGGAAGGAAGGAAGGAAGGGAAAAAAGAAGGAAAGAAGGGAAAAAAGAAGGAAGGAAGGAAGGAAGGAAGGAAGGAAGGAAGGAAGGAAGGAAGGAAGGAAGGAAGGAAGGAAGAAGGAGGGGAGAAAACAAGGAAAGAAAGAAGGAAGGGAGAAAAATATAAAAAAAACATACTTGTTTCTGTTTATCTTTGTAAAATGATATTAAAAGTATCTTATACATAATTTGAAAAAAAAACAAGAAATTTCATGAAAAGATCCTGCAGAAATATATTTTACATAATTACAGTGTAAACAAAGTGCATATTTCCTTTAAAATTAACTAAACTGATAATGGATTAGATAACAATAGTAAAAAAAAATAATTAGAAAAAAAAAAATTCGCACCGTTTTTGTTATTTTGAGCGTGCGGCGCGCGAGAAAAGAATTGGTCAAATCCGGCCCGCCAAGCAAAATGAGTTTGACACCCCTGGTCTAATACAACAGCAACAGTGTCTCCGGGATGTTTCCAGAACCAGAACCAGAACATAAACATAAACCCCCGAGCAATTATTATATAAACAATGGCAGGTAAAAACTCCCCTAGTGGGAGAAAAACCTTAAGCCAAACAGTGGCAAGAAAAACCGTAGGCAGGTGGAAGCAGCAACGAGATGACCGGGGATGGGGGGGGCGGGAACACAGGCCAGCACCAGCTCCCGAGGCTCCAGCCTGCAAACATGCACAAAAGAGAAAAAAGGGGGGCCGGCACAAGAAACTACAGGAACGACAAAAATGATAGCTATGAGATATTTATAATAAATAAAAATGGTAATGGAGAAGAGAGGAAGGGAAGAGGAGAGGAGAAGAAGGGTGAGAGGCACCGCCCAGCGGATCATGTCGGTCCCCCCTGCAGCATAAGCCTATAGCAGCATATCTACCACCAAGCTATATTTGAGACTAACTATTATAGTCTTGTTCTATAGCTGCAACTATGACTACTGACTCTAACACACTAGAGTTTACACTACCTAGAGATTTACCAACACCAGCTAGAGGTTTACTAAACACTAACTATAGGCTTTACTAAACAGAAAGGTTTTAAGTTTAGTTTTAAAGGTGGAGGTGGTGTCAGCCTCCTTAACCCAGATTGGAAGTTGGTTCCATAGTAATGGTGCCTGATAGTAGAACGCCCGCCCTCCAAATCTACATTTAGATACTCTAGGAACTACGAGTAAACCTGCACTCTGAGAGCGGAGAGCTCTGCCAGGAACATAAGGCTCTATCAGGTCTTGTCAATACTGCGGTTTAGTTTAGTTTTAAAGGTGGATGTGGTGTCAGCTTCCTTAGTAACGGTGCCTGATAGCAGAACATTAGTACAAAGGCATGAATCTGTTATTTGCTTAAATCTTGTGTAATGAAAATCACAGATGCAAATTAGAAAGAAGTTGGTCCAAGTAGAAAAAATAATGAGATGGGAAGGATGGAGGAAGTTTAGTGCCAAAATTAAATGAATAAATACATAAATTAAAATGAGAATTAAATATATCATTCATTAATTAAATGTGTCATTCATTCATTAAAATGGGAAATAAATATATCAATAAATAAAATACAAATTAAATATCGAATTAATTAATTAATTAATTAATTAAATGTGTAAGTAATTAAGTAAATGTGTCATTAATTAATTAATATACAATTCATTTTAAGTAAAATAAATATTTAATTATTTCGGTATTTAATACATTATTTCAGTATTTAATTAATTAATGGCATATTTAATTAATTAATTATGTATTTTTTTAATTTTGGTACTAAAAATCCTCCATAGGAGAGATGAGATGGCCTTGAGTTATCATTGATCTCCAGGTCAGGGTTAGTAATTATGATGTTTCTCCAGGTCCTCCAGGACCTCCTGGAGGTCAGGGTTAGTAATTATGATGTTTCTCCAGGTCCTCCAGGACCTCCAGGACCTCCTGGAGGTCAGGGTTATAATTATGATGTTTCTCCAGGCCCCCCAGGACCTCCTGGAGGTCAGGGTTAGTAATTATGATGTTTCTCCAGGTCCTCCAGGACCTCCTGGAGGTCAGGGTTAGTAATTATGATGTTTCTCCAGGTCCTCCAGGACCTCCTGGAGGTCTCCTCCTGAGGAACGTGGCGGAGACGTCCCTGGAGCTCCGCTGGAGTCGAGGGTTCGACAACCACAGTCCCATCGGCCGATACGTCGTCCTGGGAAGATCTTCTTCTTCTTCTTCGTCTCCGGGGGAGTGGAGGAAGATGAGGACAGGTGAGACTCCAGGACCTCCAGGTAGACCTGCTCCAGGTCCTCCAGGTAGACCTGCTCCAGGTCCTCCAGGTAGACCTGCTCCAGGTCCTCCAGGTAGACCTGCCCCAGGTCCTCCAGGTCCTCCTGGTAGACCTCCTCCAGGTCCAGGTTCTGACCTCCTCCAGGTCCAGGTCCAGGTCCTGACCCGGTTCTCCTCTCTCTCCAGACCCGTCCTCCATCGAGGGAAACGCTGAGTCGGCCCGGGTCGTGGGTCTGACTCCCTGGATGGACTACCAGTTCCAGGTGGTGGCTAGCAACATCCTGGGTAGTGGAGAAGCTAGCGTAGCCTCCAGCACCGTCAGGACTCTGGCTGCAGGTGAGACACCGCCCCCTGGAGGCCTGGAGCTGGGATCTGAACCAGCAACACCCTCGTTAGCATTTAGCAACCCCCTCTTTAGCATTTAGCAACCCCCTCTTTAGCATTTAGCAACCCCCTCTTTAGCATTTAGCAACCCCCTCGTTAGCATCGCTACAGGCAATTCACACTGAACGGTCTCAGGCGTCTGGGTGTGGTTCATCGTGTACGAGAGCTGCTCCCATTCATGTCTATGAGAGCTGCTACCATTCATGTCTATGAGAGCTGCTACCATTCATGTCTATGAGAGCTGCTACCATTCATGTCTATGAGAGCTGCTACCATTCATGTCTATGAGAGCTGCTACCATTCATGTCTATGAGAGCTGCTACCATTCATGTCTATGAGAGCTGCTACCATTCATGTCTATGAGAGCTGCTACCATTCATGTCTATGAGAGCTGCTACCATTCATGTCTATGAGAGCTGCTACCATTCATGTCTATGAGAGCTGCTACCATTCATGTCTATGAGAGCTGCTACCATTCATGTCTATGAGAGCTGCTACCATTCATGTCTATGAGAGCTGCTACCATTCATGTCTATGAGAGCTGCTACCATTCATGTCTATGAGAGCTGCTACCATTCATGTCTATGAGAGCTGCTACCATTCATGTCTATGAGAGCTGCTACCATTCATGTCTATGAGAGCTGCTACCATTCATGTCTATGAGAGCTGCTACCATTCATGTCTATGAGAGCTGCTACCATTCATGTCTATGAGAGCTGCTACCATTCATGTCTATGAGAGCTGCTACCATTCATGTCTATGAGAGCTGCTACCATTCATGTCTATGAGAGCTGCTACCATTCATGTCTATGAGAGCTGCTACCATTCATGTCTATGAGAGCTGCTACCATTCATCCATTCATTGAGAGTTAGGGTTAGGGCTCAGATGCGTCAGAGTTTTCATTTTGAAGTTGAAAAATCTGAACTTTATTTAAATGAGCAGCGTTAACGCCGAGGCGTCGTCCAATCACAGACCGGGATTCCCGAAGCGAGAAGCCTCAATGATTGTACTTTCATGTTCACACAAACGTTCACTCATTCACATGCTACAGGAGCAGAGCTGTCACTAACGTTCACTCATTCACATGCTACAGGAGCAGAGCTGTCACTAACGTTCACTCATTCACATGCTACAGGAGCAGAGCTGTCACTAACGTTCACTCATTCACATGCTACAGGAGCAGAGCTGTCACTAACGTTCACTCATTCACATGCTACAGGAGCAGAGCTGTCACTAACGTTCACTCATTCATGCTACAGGAGCAGAGCTGTCACTAATGTTCACTCATTCACATGTACAGGAGCAGAGCTGTCACTAACGTTCACTCATTCACATGCTACAGGAGCAGAGCTGTCACTAACGTTCACTCATTCACATGCTACAGGAGCAGAGCTGTCACTAACGTTCACTCATTCACATGTACAGGAGCAGAGCTGTCACTAACGTTCACTCATTCACATGCACACATGAGCAGAGCTGTCACTAACGTTCACTCATTCACATGCTACAGGAGCAGAGCTGTCACTAACGTTCACTCATTCACATGCTACAGGAGCAGAGCTGTCACTAACGTTCACTCATTCACATGCTACAGGAGCAGAGCTGTCACTAACGTTCACTCATTCACATGCTACAGGAGCAGAGCTGTCACTAACGTTCACTCATTCACATGTACAGGAGCAGAGCTGTCACTAACGTTCACTCATTCACATGTACAGGAGCAGAGCTGTCACTAACGTTCACTCATTCACATGCTACAGGAGCAGAGCTGTCACTAACGTTCACTCATTCACATGCTACAGGAGCAGAGCTGTCACTAACGTTCACTCATTCACATGCTACAGGAGCAGAGCTGTCACTAACGTTCACTCATTCACATGCTACAGGAGCAGAGCTGTCACTAACGTTCACTCATTCACATGCTACAGGAGCAGAGCTGTCACTAACGTTCACTCATTCACATGCTACAGGAGCAGAGCTGTCACTAACGTTCACTCATTCATGCTACAGGAGCAGAGCTGTCACTAACGTTCACTCATTCACATGCTACAGGAGCAGAGCTGTCACTAACGTTCACTCATTCACATGCTACAGGAGCAGAGCTGTCACTAACGTTCACTCATTCACATGTACAGGAGCAGAGCTGTCACTAACGTTCACTCATTCACATGTACAGGAGCAGAGCTGTCACTAACGTTCACTCATTCACATGCTACAGGAGCAGAGCTGTCACTAACGTTCACTCATTCACATGCTACAGGAGCAGAGCTGTCACTAACGTTCACTCATTCATGCTACAGGAGCAGAGCTGTCACTAACGTTCACTCATTCACATGCTACAGGAGCAGAGCTGTCACTAACGTTCACTCATTCACATGTACAGGAGCAGAGCTGTCACTAACGTTCACTCATTCACATGCTACAGGAGCAGAGCTGTCACTAACGTTCACTCATTCATGCTACAGGAGCAGAGCTGTCACTAACGTTCACTCATTCATGCTACAGGAGCAAAGCTGTCACTAACGTTCACTCATTCACATGCTACAGGAGCAGAGCTGTCACTAACGTTCACTCATTCACATGTACAGGAGCAGAGCTGTCACTAACGTTCACTCATTCACATGCTACAGGAGCAGACCTGTCACTAACGTTCACTCATTCATGCTACAGGAGCAGAGCTGTCACTAACGTTCACTCATTCACATGCTACAGGAGCAGAGCTGTCACTAACGTTCACTCATTCACATGTACAGGAGCAGAGCTGTCACTAACGTTCACTCATTCACATGTACAGGAGCAGAGCTGTCACTAACGTTCACTCATTCACATGTACAGGAGCAGAGCTGTCACTAACGTTCACTCATTCATGCTACAGGAGCAGAGCTGTCACTAACGTTCACTCATTCATGCTACAGGAGCAGAGCTGTCACTAACGTTCACTCATTCACATGCTACAGGAGCAGAGCTGTCACTAACGTTCACTCATTCACATGTACAGGAGCAGAGCTGTCACTAACGTTCACTCATTCATGCTACAGGAGCAGAGCTGTCACTAACGTTCACTCATTCACATGTACAGGAGCAGAGCTGTCACTAACGTTCACTCATTCATGCTACAGGAGCAGAGCTGTCACTAACGTTCACTCATTCACATGTACAGGAGCAGAGCTGTCACTAACGTTCACTCATTCACATGTACAGGAGCAGAGCTGTCACTAACGTTCACTCATTCACATGCTACAGGAGCAGAGCTGTCACTAACGTTCACTCATTCACATGCTACAGGAGCAGAGCTGTCACTAACGTTCACTCATTCACATGCTACAGGAGCAGAGCTGTCACTAACGTTCACTCATTCACATGTACAGGAGCAGAGCTGTCACTAACGTTCACTCATTCATGCTACAGGAGCAGAGCTGTCACTAACGTTCACTCATTCACATGTACAGGATCAGAGCTGTCACTAACGTTCACTCATTCACATGCTACAGGAGCAGAGCTGTCACTAACGTTCACTCATTCATGCTACAGGAGCAGAGCTGTCACTAACGTTCACTCATTCACATGTACAGGAGCAGAGCTGTCACTAACGTTCACTCATTCACATGCTACAGGAGCAGAGCTGTCACTAACGTTCACTCATTCACATGCTACAGGAGCAGAGCTGTCACTAACGTTCACTCATTCACATGCTACAGGAGCAGAGCTGTCACTAACGTTCACTCATTCACATGCTACAGGAGCAGAGCTGTCACTAACGTTCACTCATTCATGCTACAGGAGCAGAGCTGTCACTAACGTTCACTCATTCACATGTACAGGAGCAGAGCTGTCACTAACGTTCACTCATTCACATGTACAGGAGCAGAGCTGTCACTAACGTTCACTCATTCATGCTACAGGAGCAGAGCTGTCACTAACGTTCACTCATTCATGCTACAGGAGCAGAGCTGTCACTAACGTTCACTCATTCACATGCTACAGGAGCAGAGCTGTCACTAACGTTCACTCATTCACATGTACAGGAGCAGAGCTGTCACTAACGTTCACTCATTCATGCTACAGGAGCAGAGCTGTCACTAACGTTCACTCATTCACATGTACAGGAGCAGAGCTGTCACTAACGTTCACTCATTCACATGCTACAGGAGCAGAGCTGTCACTAACGTTCACTCATTCATGCTACAGGAGCAGAGCTGTCACTAACGTTCACTCATTCATGCTACAGGAGCAGAGCTGTCACTAACGTTCACTCATTCATGCTACAGGAGCAGAGCTGTCACTAACAAACTTATTTATCAGGAATTAATATATTTCATCCAGAAAACTGAATTTCTGCTGATTTGACTGACGTTTTAACCTGATCATGTGAAACAGTTACTGATGGTTGAGGAGCTGTACGCTCTACAGTTTAAACATTATCACCAAATCAGTGGTATTGATCATGTATTGATCAGTGTTATTGATCAGTGATATTGATCATGTATTGATCATGTATTGGTGTCTCTACTGTCTCTGATCAGTGATATCGATCATGTATTGATGATGTATTGATCAGTGATATTGATCATGTATTGATCATGTATTGGTGTCTCTACTGTCTCTGATCAGTGTTATTGATCATGTATTGGTTTCCAGCTCCCAGCGTGGCCCCCAGCGGTCTGGGGGGAGGGGGGGTTGTCTGTACTGTCTCTGATCAGTGATATTGATCAGTGATATTGATCATGTATTGATCATGTATTGATCATGTATTGATCATGTATTCCAGCTCCCAGCGTGGCCCCCAGCGGTCTGGGGGGAGGTGGGGGGGACCGACACGAGCTGATCGTCACCTGGACGGTGAGTAAAGTTCCTTCAGGTCTGGCAGACGTTTCACTTTTATAAACGGTAAAAAGAAACACGTTCCAGTTTTATATAAACGGTAAAAAGAAACATTTAAAACAAAAGAAATGAAAAACACAAATGCCAAAAAATGTAATAATGTCCTTAAATATCAGCAAATTTACCACCAAGCTGTTTTAAATGTGTCATTAATTCATTAAAATGGGAATTAAATATATAATGGATTAATTAAATATGTCATTAATTAATTTAATGTGTAATTAATTAATTAAACGTATAATTAATTAAGATTAAGATGGGAATGATACATTAATTAATCAATTATTCGATTAGTCGATTAGTCAATTAGTCAATTAGTCAATTGGTCAATTAATCAATTAATTATGTATTGATCAGCCCATGGCCAGGGAGTACCGATCATTAATTATTGATTATTGATCAGCCCATGACCAGGGAGTACCTATAATTAATTAATTATTGATTATTGATCAGCCCATGGCCAGGGAGTACCTATCATTAATTAATTATTGATTATTGATCAGCCCATGGCTAGGGAGTACCGATCATTAATTATTGATTATTGATCAGCCCATGACCAGGGAGTACCTATAATTAATTAATTATTGATTATTGATCAGCCCATGGCCAGGGAGTACCTATCATTAATTAATTATTGATTATTGATCAGCCCATGGCTAGGGAGTACCGATCATTAATTATTGATTATTGATCAGCCCATGACCAGGGAGTACCTATAATTAATTAATTATTGATTATTGATCAGCCCATGGCCAGGGAGTACCTATCATTAATTAATTATTGATTATTGATCAGCCCATGGCCAGGGAGTACCTATCATTAATTAATTATTGATTATTGATCAGCCCATGGCCAGGGAGTACCAGAACGGCGACGGCTTCGGCTACATCCTGGCGTTCCGGAGGACGAGCTCGTCTTCCTGGATGGAGGTCAGGATTCCCAACGTGGAATCTTCTCGATACGTTTACTCCAACGAGAGTCTGGCGCCGTTCAGCCCGTTCCACGTGAAGATCCGGGCCTTTAACCGGCGAGGAGAAGGCCCGTCCAGCCAGACGGTGGAGGTCCGATCTGCAGAGGACGGTAGGAATTAAACTCCTAAAACATTCTCCTAAAACATTCTCCTAACACAGGAAATAACCACTAGATTATTAATCAATAATGGTCCAGACGGTGGAGGTCCGATCTGCAGAGGACGGTGAGAATTAAACTCCTAAAACATTATTATTCATGATTATACATGATTATACATGATTATACATGATTATACTTGATTATACATGATTATTCATGATTATACATGATTATACATGATTATACATGATTATACATGATTATTAATCAATACTGATCCAGACGGTGGAGGTCCGCTCTGCAGAGGACGGTAAGAATTAAACTCCTGAAACATTCTCCTAACACAGGAAATAACTACTAGATTATAAATAAATACTGATCCAGACGGTGGAGGTCCGATCTGCAGAGGACGGTGAGAATTCAACTCCTAAAACATGATTATACATGATTATACATGATTAAACATGATTATTCATGATTATACATGATTATTCATGATTATACATGATTATACATGATTATACATGATTAAACATGATTATTCATGATTATACATGATTATACATGATTATACATGATTATACATGATTATACATTATTATTCATGATTATACATGATTATACATGATTATACATGATTATACATCATTATACATGATTATACATGATTATACATGATTATACATGATTATACATGATTATACATGATTATTCATGATTATACATGATTATACATGATTATACATGATTAAACATGATTATACATGATTATACATGATTATACAGGATTATACATGATTATTCATGATTATACATGATTATTCATGATTATACATGATTATACAGGATTATTAATCAATACTGATCCAGACGGTGGAGGTCCGCTCTGCAGAGGACGGTAAGAATTAAACTCCTGAAACATGATTATACATGATTATACATGATTATACATGATTATACATGATTATACATGATTATACATGATTATACATGATTATTCATGATTATACATCATTATACATGATTATTAATCAATACTGATCCAGACGGTGGAGGTCCGATCTGCAGAGGACGGTAAGAATTAAACTCCTGAAACATGATTATACATGATTACACATGATTATACATTATTATTCATGATTATACATGATTATACATGATTATACATGATTATACATGATTATACATGATTATTCATGATTATACATGATTATACATGATTATTCATGATTATACATGATTATTCATGATTATACATGATTATACATGATTATTAATCAATACTGATCCAGACGGTGGAGGTCCGATCTGCAGAGGACGGTAAGAATTAAACCAACTCCTGAAACATTATTATATATGATTATACATCATTATACATGATTATACATCATTATACATGATTATACATGATTATACATGGTTATACATTATATACATGATTATACATGATTATACATGATTATACATGATTATATATGATTATACATGATTATACATGATTATACATGATTATACATGATTATACATGATTATTCATGATTATACATGATTATTCATGATTATACATGATTATACATCATTATACATGATTATACATGATTATACATGATTATACATGATTATACATGATTATACATGATTATTCATGATTATACATGATTATTCATGATTATACATGATTATACATGGTTATACATTATATACATGATTATACATGATTATACATGATTATACATGATTATATATGATTATACATGATTATACATGATTATACATGATTATACATCATTATACATGATTATACATCATTATACATGATTATACATGATTATACATGATTATACATGATTATACATGATTATACATGATTATTCATGATTATACATGATTATTCATGATTATACATGATTATACATGGTTATACATTATATACATGATTATACATGATTATACATGATTATACATGATTATATATGATTATACATGATTATACATGATTATACATGATTATACATTATTATACATGATTATACATGATTATACATGATTATACATGATTATTAATCAATACTGATCCAGACGGTGGAGGTCCGCTCTGCAGAGGACGGTGATAATTAAACCAACTCCTGAAACATGATTATACATGATTATACATGATTATACATGATTATACATGATTATACATGATTATACATGATTATACATGATTATTCATGATTATATATGATTATACATGATTATACATGGTTATTCATGATTATACATGATTATACATGATTATACATGATTACACATGATTATACATGATTATACATGATTATACATGATTATTCATGATTATACATGATTATATATGATTATACATGATTATTCATGATTATACATGGTTATTCATGATTATACATGATTATACATGATTATACATGATTACACATGATTATTCATGATTATACATGGTTATTCATGATTATACATGATTATACATGATTATTCATGATTATACATGGTTATTCATGATTATACATGATTATACATGATTATACATGATTACACATGATTATTCATGATTATACATGGTTATTCATGATTATACATGATTATTAATCAATACTGATCCAGACGGTGGAGGTCCGCTCTGCAGAGGATGGTAAGAATTAAACTCCTGAAACATTATTATTAAGGCTGGGACTTTAGCACGTTCATTTTGATTAATTAATTACAGAATAAACAGCGCGCTAGAAAAAGTAGCGCATTTTAATCGCATTAGTTTTTTCCCCTCGGAACGTTTCTCCCGGGACGACTTTCACACGGACCAACGCAGACTTCCACTAATGATATTTACTGATATTTACTGATATTTACTCAAAAGTGTGCTGAACTTAAGTATACTTTTTAGTATATACTTTTTAGTTTGGCATTTCGGACGCACCGAGAGAGTTATTAGTTATCCTATCCAGATTCCAGACTGAATAAGCTGCTGAATCATTTCATTTCTTATTGTTCACTGTAAATATGTCAGATATGTTTACACTAAGTTCATATCTAGTTTACTTGAATGAATGAACTCATTAAATCCAGGGCTTGAGCGTTTTCAGTGTTTCCACCAATAGAGGGCGCTCTCATGCAAGTGCAGCTTTCCCTGGTCAAAGTTAAGGAAGTCAAAGAGACAATGTTTACATAGTCATAAAATAAATACATGTCAAATGTTCAATAAACCTTGTTATTTACTTAATGAGTGTTGTTAGAGGAACTGAGTTCATTGATTGGCTATTTATTTACAAATGTAGCCACAGATGAAGACAAAATCAATCTTGTATGGAAAAAAGCATTAAAAATCACAATAATCCAAGAATCGTGGCACCAAGAATCGAATCGACAATCGTTATAATCGAAGAATCGAAGCTCCTATAATCGAAATCGAATCGAATCGTGAGGTTCCCTTGATTGCACACCCCTAGTGTTACGACTGATTTATGGTTCCGCGTCACACCAACGCAGAGCCTACGGCGTAGGTGCACGTCCCCGCGTACCTACGCCGTAGGCTCTGCGTGGATTTAACGCGGAACCATAAATCAGGCTTTACAGTGAAGTGCGGCCGTCGTCATAACTCAAGCTAAGTTGTTTCCACACACGTTAAAGATGAATGAAGTCGCAGACCAAAAGTCTCTCGTTAGTCCCGTGGAAATGTTGTTTTAAAAAACGTATGGATGGAAGCGTGCTCTGTTTTCTAAAGAGTTTCCATGTTCTGGAATGAACTGGAAACAGTTGAAAGTATTTTGTTATATTTAAGTGTTTACAGAAGGTTCTTGACTATAGGCTACCTGTCTCATTCGATGTGCATACTGTATTTAATTTACTGCACTTTATAGCAAACTGCACTGATTTGTTCTTGGTGAAGCACCACCTTGATAAAAATAAACTGTGGCATAAATTAAACATATGTTTTCACTCATCAATCATTCACTCGTTTACAAAAATCCATTTGAAACAAACAAAAAAATGAAATCTCATTGTTCTCAGGCCTAAAATTATAATAATAAAATAATTAAATTAATCTAAAATAATTTTTTTAATGGAGTCCCAGCCCTAATTATTATACCTGATTATAAATCAATAATGATCTAGACGGTGGAGTTCGATCTGCAGAGACGGTAAGAGTTAAACTCCTGAAACTTTATCCTAACAGGAAATAACCACGTGGTTCGTGTCTATGTGTATTATCCCTTTGTTTCTATGTATTAATCATTTAGTATTTCTAGGTTTTCAATTGTAATACCGTATTGTCCCGATTATAAGACGACCCTCTTTTTCAAGACTCAAGTTTGAAAAAAGACTTTTTGAACACCAAATTCAATCTTTATACAGAAAATAATGACAGTACATCTGAAACAAATGATTATAACAATATATTCAAGAGAAAAAGCCTGTTATTTTGACTATTTGAAATCATCATGTTGAAGTTTGCATCATAACTTCTCCTCAGCTGCCGGTTTAACTGCCGAACTTCCACACACTTTTCTCGTTTCTCCATCTTCTGTTATCTCTTCTCTTATTTTCTTCTCTTTTCTTTCTTATACTATTTTTTATTTTTCTTCTTAGTGACAGGGGTTGGCTTTGTTCTGGGGAGTTAAGTTCAGCATTCGCTTTACAGATAACTGGCGCCATCTAGTGTTGTGAATGGGTATAACGTCTAGACCTGAACGTAAGACGACCCGCACTTTTTCAGTCTGATTTCAATGTAAAAAACACCGTCTTATATTCAGACCAATACGGTAATTGCTCCACATTTTCATTTCAGTATCTTTCTGTTCCACAGATTAATCACTGATTAATCATCGTAGTTCAACGTTGGTTGGTTTTCCTGAACATAAATGTTCCTCTTAGTTCATATTTCTGACTCTGGAAGAGTTTCTGATTCCCGTCAGGAAGAGTTTTAGTGTTGATTTTGAACATAAATTGCGCTGTTTTAAGGTAATGGTGTAGTGGAAAATCCTGGTCCCCCGACATAAACTAAGTTTCTATAAGTAAATCCCCTTTCCCAATTGGACTGGAGAAAAATGAGAAGAGTCAGATCGTTCTGGAGTTCCGATCAGATACTGCAGAGGTTTTTATTGCATAAAAACAATCAGGAGAATTAACCATTGGAATGGACAACTCTAAAATCTTTCATGGGTTCTTCCTCCTTATTTACTCTCAAAGGGCCCGGGGGCCACACCCCTCAGTTTTATTTATTATCATGATTAAAACTCATCTTCTTCCATTGTTTCCCTCACGTATATTTTATCGGAGGAACAAGAAACAACCTTTCATTTTTTTAAACTTTAACCTCCGTCCCCGGCACCTTTTCTCAGAAACAGGTGTCTTTTTCTCAATCCTGGGAAATGTGTACACACAAGGGGAGGATTCCCCGAGTGACACCTGTTACTACGAATTTTGGTGTAAATTGCTCAAAAAAAGGAGTAATCTGTAGAACCTGTTCTGAGAAATGACGCCCTCTTTACCCAGAAAAAGGGGAGAGAATTCACACACCGGGAGCGGAGCTTCTCTCAGGAGGAGAGAGCTTTTCTTCCAATCTGAGCCCAGACAGCTGTTTTTACAGATGTTTTTACAGCAGACACAGCTGTTTTTACAGATGTTTTTACAGATGTTTTTACAGCAGAGACAGATGTTTTTACAGATGTTTTTACAGATGTTTTTACAGCAGAGACAGATGTTTTTACAGATGTTTTTACAGATGTTTTTACAGCAGAGACAGATGTTTTTACAGCTGTTTTTACAGATGTTTTTACAGCAGAGACATGTTTTTACAGATGTTTTTACAGATGTTTTTACAGCGGAGACATGTTTTTACAGATGTTTTTACAGATGTTTTTACAGCGGAGACATGTTTTTACAGATGTTTTTACAGATGTTTTTACAGATGTTTTTACAGCAGAGACAGATGTTTTTACAGCAGACACAGATGTTTTTACAGATGTTTTTACAGATGTTTTTACAGCAGACACAGATGTTTTTACAGATGTTTTTACAGCAGAGACAGATGTTTTTACAGATGTTTTTACAGCAGACACAGATGTTTTTACAGATGTTTTTACAGCAGACACATGTTTTTACAGATGTTTTTACAGATGTTTTTACAGATGTTTTTACGGATGTTTTTTACGGATGTTTTTACAGATGTTTTTACAGCAGACAACATTCCTTTGCATTGAGTTGCAGAGATTCTTTACGGTCACCAAAGCTTTAAGACTTTTGACTTCTTACACTTCAACAAACAAGATTATATAAAACTGTCAACCTCTCCACCACAATGGAAGCTTTGAAAGTGCCTGCAGTGTTTGCTGTCTCCACCAGAGGGCAGCGGTGATCAGCTCAGCAATCTAACTGGTTCCAGAACCCACAGTGGAACCTTCAACTCTTGTTGTCATGTAGTACTGTCTTACTGTTATTACTACTATCTCTCCTTAGTTAATGCATTGTATTGTTTTGTTTTTTTCCTCCCCATTCCCACAGTACAATGACTAAATACTAAAATCAATTCTTCTACACCACATCTAAAACAATAGCATGACCCGGTTTTGCACTGCTGCAACCCCATTCCACCTACAATACCCCTTGTTGTTGTTGTTTTATTATTTTTTTTAATTTAATTTTATTCATTTATTTATTTTTTGTTTTGTTTTGTTTATTTATCTTTTTTTCTTTTTTTTTCTTTCTTAAGTCCATAACCCCATGCAGCACGTACTTTATACCTCTACTCTGCACTTTATAGCTGTGACACTTTACATAGACACTTGCACTTTACTTTAGCCTGCTGCTATAACTTATAACAGTAACTTATAAACTATACATGTAAAAATACTATGAAATGTGTTATGTGGTTGGTTGTATCATCGTGATATTGGTTATATTATTGTACTATTGTATTTTTTTAACTGAACATTGTTGCTCTTAAACCTGCTTGTTTTTATATTCTAGCCGGGGGGACGGCCAATGGGAATTAGCCAATAGGATACATTGAAATTGAAACTGGTTGTGTTTTCCACCAGAACCCACCGTCGGGCCCTCAAACATCAACGCTACGGCCCTGTCGGCCTCCGAGGTTCTGGTCTGCTGGGAACCGGTTCAGGGGGGAACCAACGGAGTCCTGAGAGGATACGAGGTGAAAACACACCTGAGAAAACCAGAAACACACCTGAGAAAACTAAAAACACACCTGAGAAAACTAGAAACACCTGAGAAAACTAAAAACACACCTGAGAAAACTAAAAACACCTGAGAAAACTAAAAACACACCTGAGAAAACTAGAAACACCTGAGAAAACTAAAAACACACCTGAGAAAACTAAAAACACCTGAGAAAACTAAAAACACACCTGAGAAAACTAAAAACACACCTGAGAAAACCAGAAACACCTGAGAAAACTAAAAACACACCTGAGAAAACTAAAAACACCTGAGAAAAACTAAAAACACACCTGAGAAAACTAAAAACACCTGAGAAAAACTAAAAACACACCTGAGAAAACTAAAAACACACCTGAGAAAACTAAAAACACCTGAGAAAACTAAAAACACACCTGAGAAAACTGAAAACATACCTGAGAAAACTAAAAACACACCTGAGAAAACTATAAACACACCTGAGAAAACCAGAAACACACCTGAGAAAACTAAAAACACACCTGAGAAAACTAAAAACACACCTGAGAAAAACTAAAAACACCTGAGAAAACTAAAAACACACCTGAGAAAACTAAAAACACACCTGAGAAAACTAAAAACACACCTGAGAAAACTAGAAACACCTGAGAAAACTAAAAACACACCTGAGAAAACTAAAAACACACCTGAGAAAACTAAAAACACACCTGAGAAAACTAAAAACACACCTGAGAAAACTAAAAACACCTGAGAAAACTAAAAACACACCTGAGAAAACCAGAAACACCTGAGAAAACTAAAAACACCTGAGAAAACTAGAAACACCTGAGAAAACTAAAAACACCTGAGAAAACTAAATAAACTAGAAACACCTGAGGGTCAAACCCCCAGAATACCTGGTTCCTACTGAATTCAGGCCTTAGGAACAAACAAAAAAAACAATTCTACAACATTTACAATTGAAAGTGCATCCTAACTTTTTATAGTATTTATAATAGTTTTATATATAATAGTATTTATAATAGTTTTATATATAATAGTGATAATATATAATAGTATTTATAATAGTTTTATATATAATAGTATTTATAATAGTTTTATATATAATAGTATTTATAATAGTTTTATATATAACAGTATTTATAATAGTTTTATATATAATAGTATTTATAATAGTTTTATATAAAATAGTGATAATATATAATAGTATTTATAATAGTTTTATATATAATAGTGCATGCAGGTGTTTGTTTGATTGATTGTTCATCAATATTCTGGATTAGACGATAAAAACCAGTGAATGTTTAACTGAACTGAGGACGTGAAGAACATGTTGTATTTATTTCAGTCAGAATAAAAACCTTAATCAGGTTTAAAGGTTTTACCTTTGTTCTCGGAGCCTTTATTAGTTTATCAGCGATCAAAGTCTGAGCCGATAACGTTCTGATAATCAATAGCTGCAGCAGCAGAGCCGATAACGTCCTGATAATCAATAGCTGCAGCAGCAGTTAGCGGCGCCACCCGTCCCTTGAAATACGGAATAGTTACGTAATTGGGAATTAAAGGTTGCAGGAAACATTAAAGACATTAAAGACATTAAAGACAGAAACATGTGTTGGTTTTCTGTTATTTACTGGTGTCATAATATACAGGTGAACGTTGTATATATATATAATATATATAATATATTAGCAAAACTTCATTTGTTTTAGTGAATTCAACTAAAGGTTAAACATAATAATAATAATACATTTGATTTATAATGCACTTTACATTACTGAGAATCTCAGAGTGCTACAGTTTGATCATTAAAAGGAAACAGAAATAATAAAATCAAGATAAGAGATAAAAGGGATAAAAAGTCAAGACATGGCAGAAAAGAGAATAAAACAATAAAAAACAGCAACTAGGGGAAAAAAACAATAGCATAAACAAATATATATTATATTATATTTCCCACTACATGCAAGGGGAGATATTTCAAGCCTTTATTTGTTATAATTTTGATGATTATGACTCACAGTTTATTAAACCCCAAATAAAAAATCTCAAAATATTTGAATATTTTATGAAATCAATAAACAATTGGATAATCAAAAAAACAAAGGCTTAAGATTTCTAGCTTTGCATCTAATGAGACTATGTAACATAATAGTTTCACCTTTTAAATTGAATTATTGAAATGTATTTATTTATTTATTTAAAAGGGACAACGCACATTAATTAACATTAATTAACATGAATTAACATTAACTTGAGTCCGTCATGTAAATGACACTAAAAAAACACTAAAACACAGAACAATTAGTAAAACCATAACATAATAATTCTGAATAATGAAAAACAACATGAATGACGAACAAGAGACACAAACACATTAGCTCAGGTATAAAAACAATAACCAGATTTAACCAGATTAAACCAGATTAAACCAGATTAAACCAGATTAAACCAGATTAAACCAGATTAAACCAGATTCTGAGCATGTTTGATTCTCCAGTAACGTGTTTAATGTTTTTAGAGCAGGAATAACGACATGTTTCTTAGTTCTCTTTAGTGTTGCAGGTACGAGCGGCTCCAGAGGAAAAATAATAAATTAACTTTTACACCGACATTCACCTGTAGCTTTATTTATATTTACCATAGCAGCATAAGATAGTTCAGCTGCTAGCATATGATGCTATTTCAGCTGCTAGCATAGAAGGCTAGTTCAGCTGCTAGCATATGATGCTATTTCAGCTGCTAGCATAGAAGGCTAGTTCAGCTGCTAGCATAGGAGGCTAGTTCAGCTGCTAGCATAGAAGGCTAGTTCAGCTGCTAGCATAGGAGGCTAGTTCAGCTGCTAGCATATGATGCTAGTTCATCTGCTAGCATAGGAGGCTAGTTCAGCTGCTAGCATAGGAGGCTAGTTCAGCTGCTAGCATATGATGCTAGTTCAGCTGCTAGCATAGGAGGCTAGCATATGATGCTAGTTCAGCTGCTAGCATATGATGCTATTTCAGCTGCTAGCATAGGAGGCTAGTTCAGCTGCTAGCATATGATGCTAGTTCTGCTGCTAGCATAGGAGGCTAGTTCAGCTGCTAGCATAGGAGGCTAGTTCAGCTGCTAGCATATGATGCTATTTCAGCTGCTAGCATAGAAGGCTAGTTCAGCAGCTAGCATAGGAGGCTAGTTCAGCTGCTAGCATAGAAGGCTAGTTCAGCTGCTAGCATAGGAGGCTAGTTCAGCTGCTAGCATCTGATGCTAGTTCAGCTGCTAGCATAGGAGGCTTGTTCAGCTGCTAGCATATGATGCTAGTTCAGCTGCTAGCATAGGAGGCTAGTTCAGCTGCTAGCATATGATGCTATTTCAGCTGCTAGCATAGAAGGCTAGTTCAGCTGCTAGTATATGATGCTATTTCAGCTGCTAGCATAGGAGGCTAGTTCAGCTGCTAGCATCTGATGCTAGTTCAGCTGCTAGCATAGGAGGCTTGTTCAGCTGCTAGCATATGATGCTAGTTCAGCTGCTAGCATATGATGCTATTTCAGCTGCTAGCATAGGAGGCTAGTTCAGCTGCTAGCATATGATGCTATTTCAGCTGCTAGCATAAAAGGCTAGTTCAGCTGCTAGCATATGATGTTATTTCAGCTGCTAGCATATGATGCTATTTCAGCTGCTAGCATAGAAGGCTAGTTCAGCTGCTAGCATAGGAAGCTAGTTCAGCTGCTAGCATAGGAGGCTAGTAGTTATTTCTATTTCTGAAAGGTGGCAATGCTAGCAGCAGCATTAACAGCATTAGCAGCATTAGCAGCAGCAGCATTAGCAGCATTAGCATTAGCAGCATTAACAGAATTAGCAGCATTAGCAGCAGCAGCAGCATTAGCAGCAGCATTAACAGCATTAGCAGTTTTAGCAGCAGCAGCATTAGCAGCATTAGCAGCAGCAGCATTAGCAGCATTAACAGCATTAGCAGCATTAGCAGCAGCAGCATTAGCAGCATTAACAGCATTAGCAGCATTAACAGCATTAGCAGCATTAGCAGCCTCAGCAGCAGCATTAGCAGCATTAGCATCATTAGCAGCATTAGCAGCATTAACAGCATTAGCAGCAGCAGCATTAGCATCATTAGCAGCAGCAGCATTAGCAGCATCAGCAGCATTAGCAGCATTAACAGCATTAGCAGCATTAGCAGCAGCAGCATTAGCATCAGCAGCAGCATTAGCAGCATTAGCAGCATTAGCAGCAGCATTAGCAGCATTACCAGCAGCATTAGCAGCAGCAGCATCAGCAGCATTAGCAGCAGCAGCATCAGCGGCATCAGCAGCATCATCAGCAGCATGAGCAGCAGCAGCAGCATCAGCAGCATTAGCAGCAGCATTAGCAGCAGCTTTAGCAGCAGCAGCATTAGCAGCAGCAGCAGCAGCATTAGCAGCAGCTTTAGCAGCATTAGCAGCAGCTTTAGCAGCAGCAGCATTAGCAGCAGCAGCAGCAGCATAAGCAGCAGCTTTAGCAGCATTAGCAGCAGCTTTAGCAGCAGCAGCATTAGCAGCAGCAGCATTAGCAACATTAGCAGCAGCATTAGCAGCATTACCAGCAGCATTAGCAGCAGCAGCAGCATCAGCAGCATTAGCAGCAGCAGCATCAGCAGCATCATCAGCAGCATTGGCAGCAGCATCAGCAGCATTAGCAGCAGCATTAGCAGCAGCTTTAGCAGCAGCAGCATTAGCAGCATTAGCAGCAGCAGCAGCAGCATTAGCAGCAGCATTAGCAGCAGCATTAGCAGCAGCAGCATTAGCAGCATTAGCAGCAGCATCAGCAGCATCAGCAGCAGCATTAGCAGCATCAGCAGCATCAGCAGCATTAGCAGCAGCATTAGCAGCATCAGCAGCATCAGCAGCATCATCAGCAGCATTAGCAGCAGCAGCAGCATCAGCAGCATTAGCAGCAGCATTAGCAGCAGCTTTAGCAGCAGCAGCATTAGCAGTATCAGCAGCAGCATTAGCAGCAGCATTAGCAGCAGCTTTAGCAGCAGCAGCATTAGCAGCAGCATCAGTAGCAACATTAGCAGCAGCATTAGCAGCATTAGCAGCAGCAGCATTAGCAGCATTACCAGCAGCATCAGCAGCAGCATTAGCAGCAGCATTAGCAGCATTAGCAGCAGCAGCAGCAGCAGCATCAGCAGCATTAGCAGCAGCAGCAGCATTAGCAGCAGCAGCATTAGCAGCATTAACAGCATTAGCAGCATTAGCAGCAGCAGCATTAGCAGCATTACCAGCAGCATCAGCAGCAGCATTAGCAGCAGCATTAGCAGCATTAGCAGCAGCAGCATCAGCAGCATTAGCAGCAGCAGCAGCATTAGCAGCAGCAGCATTAGCAGCATTAACAGCATTAGCAGCATTAGCAGCAGCAGCATTAACAGCATTAGCAGCAGCAGCATTAACAGCATTAGCAGCAGCAGCAGCATTAGCAGCAATAGCAGCATTAGCAGCATTAGCAGCAGCATTAGCAGCATTAGCAGCAGCAGCATTAGCAGCGTTAGCAGCATTAGCGGATAACGATGTTTTTAACCCTCCTGTTTCCTCAGATCCGGTTCTGGCGGCAGCACGAGCGTCCGGCGGCCGCCGACCGCGTCAGGACGTTGGGACTCGAACCGTCGGCGCGCGTGTCAGGCCTGCGGCCCAGCAGCAGCTACCACCTAGCGGTGCTAGCCTACAACAGCGCCGGCACCGGGCCGCCGTCGCCGCGGGCAACGGTCACCACCAGGAAACCACGTACGGCATCAGCACACTAGCAGCACCTACGACAACGCTAACTAACCCTAACCAACCCTAATCCTAACTAACTAACACTAACCCTAACCAACCAACCCTAACTAACTAACTAACCCTAAACCTAACCCTAACTAACCCTAACCAACCATAACCCCAACTAACTAACTAACTAACTCTAACCCTAACTTACACCAACCCTAACTAACTAACTAACCCTAACTAATTAACTAACTAACCAACCCTAACTAACTAATTAACTAACTAACCAACCCTAACTAACTAATTAACTAACTAACTAACTCTAACCCTAACCTACACCAACCCTAACTAACTAACTAACCAACCTTAACTAACTAACTAACCAACCCCAACTAACTAACTAACCTTAACCTACACCAACTCTGTTGTATTAGACGCTATATAAATAAAATTGAATTGAATTAACTAACTAACTAACTAACTAACTAACTAACTAACTAACTAACTAACTAACTAACTAACTAACTAACTAACTAACTAACTAACTAACTAACTAACCTTAACTAACCAACCTTAACTAACTAACTAACCCACCCTAACTAATCAAATAACTAACTAACCCTAATTCAATTCAATTCAATTTTATTTATATAGCGTCTAATACAACAGAGTTGTCTCTAGACGCTTTACAGAGACCCATACCCAGAACATGACCCCCGAGCAATTATTACATAAACAATGGCAGGTAAAAACTCCCCTAGTGGGAGAAAAACCTTAAGCCAAACAGTGGCAAGGAAAAACTCCCCTTTAGGAGGAAGAAACCTTGAGCAGGACCAGGCTCATCAGGGGGGACCCTCCTGCCGAGGGCCAGACTGGTAACTAACTAACTAACTAACTAACTAACTAACTAACTAACTAACTAACTAACTAACTAACTAACTAACTAACTAACTAACTAACTAACTAACTAACTAACTAACTAACTATAACCCCAACTAATTAACTAACTAACCAACCCTAACTAACTAACTAACTAACTAACCCTAACCCTTACTAACTAACCCTAACTAACTAACCATAACCCCAACTAATTAACTAACTAACCAACCCTAACCCTAACTAACCAACCCTAACTAACTAACCCTAACTAACTAACCATAACCCCAACTAATTAACTAACTGACCAACCCTAACCCTAACTAACCAACCCTAACTAACTAACCAACCCCAACTAACTAACTAACCATAACCCCAACTAATTAACTAACTAACCAACCCTAACCCTAACTAACTAACCCTAACTAACTAACCAACCCCAACTAACTAACTAACTAACCATAACCCCAACTAATTAACTAACTAACCAACCCTAACCCTAACTAACTAACCAACCCCAAATAACTAACTAACTAACCATAACCCCAACTAATTAACTAACTAACCAACCCTAACCCTAACTAACCAACCCTAACTAACTAACTAACTAACCAACCAACCAACCAACCAACCAACCAACCAACCAACTAACTAACTAACTAACTAACTAACTAACTAACTAACTAACTAACTAACTAACTAACTAACTAACTAACCAACCATAACCCCAACTAACTAACTAACTAACTAACTAACTAACCAACCCTAAGCATTAGCAGCAGCTTTAGCAGCATTAGCAGCAGCAGCATTAGCAGCAGCATTAGCAGCAGCATTAGCAGCAGCTTTAGCAGCAGCAGCATTAGCAGCATTAGCAGCATCAGCAGCAGCATTAGCAGCAGCATTAGCAGCAGCATTAGCAGCATTCTAGAAGATGTATGATTTTAGATTCGCTCCTGCAGGAGGGGAAGCAAAGTCAGAGCTTCAGAGCAACGGGGGCTCTCTGTGAATGCTGCTGACGAATGCTTCCTAGTTCCTCTTTTGCATCAGCTTTTTATTGAGGATTTTTAGACAGATACTGACCGTTTGTACAGTGTGTGTGGGAGGAAACAGACATAGCAGCAGCAGCATTAGCAGCAGCAGCATTAGTAGCATTAGCTCAGATAACGTTGTCTTTAACCCTCATGTCTCCAGTGTGTGTGGGAGGAAACAGACATCGGGGCTAAACGGTGAATCATGACATTTTTAGTTACAGGAACTGAGAATTTTCATGTCTGGTGGACAGAAACTTAAAGTTTTAAAAGAACAATGAGAACAATGATACTAGTGATGTAGTATTAGTGAGTATTAGTGAGTATTAGTGAGTATTAGTGAGTACTATTGATGTGTGGTACTAGTGATGTGGAGTATTAGTGAGTACTAGTGAGTACTATTGATGTGTGGTACTAGTAATGTCGTCTCCGTTCCAGCTCCCAATCGTCCTCCAGGAAACGTGTCCTGGAGAATTCAGGGTTCCATGGTGACGCTGCGCTGGGACCCGCTAGCGGCGCTGCACAACGAGTCAGCGGTTCTGGGATACAAGGTGAGTGGTTCAATTCAATTCAATTTTATTTGTATAGCGTCTAATACAACAGATGTCTCTAGACGCTTTCCAGAGATCCAGAACATAAACATAAACATAAACATAAACATAAACATAAACCCCCGAGCAATTATTACATAAACAGTGGCAAGAAAACTCCCCTTTAGGAGGAAGAAACCTGGACCAGGACCTGGATCATAAGGGGGGACCCTCCTGCCGAGGGCCAGACTGGGGGAGTCAGGGACGTCAACAGCACAGCAGGCAGGTGGAAGCAGCAACGGGATGACCGGGGGGGGGGGGGGCGGGACCGCAGGCCAGAACGCAGCTCCCGAGGCTCCGGCCTGCAAACATGCACAAAAGAGAAAAAAGGGGGGCCAGCACAAGAAACTACAGGAACTATGGACAAAAACGATAGCTATGAGACATTTATAATAAATAAAAATGGAAATGGAGAAGAGAGGAAGGGAAGAGGAGAGGAGAAGAAGAGTGAGAGGCACCGCCCAGCGGATCATGTCGGTCCCCCCTGCAGCATAAGCCTATAGCAGCATATCTACCACCAACCTGCAGCATAGGCCTATAGCAGCATATCTACCACCAACCTGCAGCATAAGCCTATAGCAGCATATCTACCACCAACCTGCAGCATATCTACCACCAACCTGCAGCATATCTACCACCAACCTGCAGCATATCTACCACCAACCTGCAGCATAGGCCTATAGCAGTTGGAGATGTTTCCTTCAGCAGGAACTGGTTCTGTTCCAGGTTCTGTAGATGTTTCTTCAGCAGGAATTGTTCTGTTCCAGGTTCTGTTCCAGGTTCTGGAGATGTTTCCAGGTTCTGGAGATGTTTCCAGGTTCTGGAGATGTTTCCAGGTTCTGGAGATGTTTCCAGGTTCTGTTCCAGGTTCTGTAGATGTTTCTTCAGCAGAACTTGTTCTGTTCCAGGTTCTGTACAAACACGAGGACCAGACGGCGCTGAAGCTGCTGGACCGGACCAGAACCTCCGTTATGCTCCCGCTCCCTGAAGACGGCTACGCGGTTCTGGAGGTCCGGACCTGGGGGGACGGTGGAGACGGACCGTCGTACCAGGTCATCGTGTCCCGGGACTCGGGTGAGGACCGGTTCCTGCTGCCGCGGGTTAGCTAAGGTTCTGCTGACCCGGGTTAGCTAAGGTTCTGCTGACCCGGGTTAGCTAAGGTTCCTGCTGACCCGGGTTAGCTAAGGTTCCTGCTGACCCGGGTTAGCTGAGGTTCTGCTGACTCGGGTTAACGAAGGTTCCGGGGGGGGGTTTCTCCAGTTTCTCCAGTTTCCATAGAGTCCAGACATGATACAAGTGGAAAAATCAGAATGAAAATGACAAGACAAGTTCCCATCATGATGACTCTTTTCATCTTTATGCAAATTATCTGCAAATCAATCGGCCAAAAGTTCACCCTGGAATCCTCTGTAGATACCGAGATTACAAAGGCATTAGTTCTTCTTGATCTAAATCCTGATCTAAATCCTGATCTAAATCTTGAGGTTACACCATGGACGCGTACAAGAACTGGCGGCCGATGTGTCTCAAAATTGTATCTGTCGAGGACGTTGAGGACGCCTTCATAATTGGATTTATGATAGCAGGATTTCTCCTAATTGGAGTGGGGATCTTCCTGGCCTATCGACAATCGCGTAAGTCTGCGGGAGCCGTTCTGGCCCTCTCTGAGCTGCTGAAGCTGCTGAAGGATTGAGCACGGGGCTCCGCACTCAGACTGTAACGCTGGGAGAGCAGGGCCGCAAGCTGGATGTGATTCTTGAACAGAATCGTAGGCTAGCAGGGGTCTTTGAGCTCTTTAACAAGATGGAGAACACCTTGGAGAAGCTGGGCACCCGGCTTGGCGGGGACTGATCACAAATTCGTCTGATCGGAGTTTATTGAGGAACCAGAAGACTGAAAGGCAGACGGAAAATTACTGAGCTGCCTGCAAATTGTTGATTTGATTTGGCCTTGACGGAGCGGCTTGGCAGGCCTCTTCGTCACAATCTCCCTGGAGGAATGTAAACATGACGCTCTACACCCAACTCAACCCTCCCCCTCTCTCACAAACACCTGCGGATCCGCCTCCCAGAACTGTACCGCTGCCCGATAACATCAAGGACCTTTGTCTGCACTCTGGGCGAAGGTTCTCGGACTTATCGCGTCACAGACTCTCACACACACACTGACACACCCCCCTCTCCCCATATCCAACGCCTTCCTGCCCCCCCTCTTATCAGCAGCCCCTCCCTCACAGTCTTCGGGTTGGAGCGCCAGCTGCAATGGCCGTGGCCCTCACTTGGATGATCTGTGCCGGGTCCCCCCCCCCGACCTGCCCATATCGTATACCCATAAGCTTATGATGTTTTGTTGTGTGTATGTTGCTTTTCTGTGCTGAGGTGTTTTTTTGCACCTTGACACTAGGTATTAAATACACAGTGTGAAGATCCTTTTTTTTCCCTCCTCCTCCATCCCAGTGTCATCCTTCCTCTAAAAATGGCGTCCGTATTAATGGAGCCATCGGTGTGAACCGGAGTCAAGTTCTCTCGTCTGATTTATGTCTGACCTGGCAATAAAGCTTTTTTCTGATTCTGATTCTGATTCTGATATATTTGTCCCCAGGAACCGGGATGATGGTCCAGAAAGACTCGGCCTCCAAACCGTCGCTGCCGCTCGGCTTTGTTAGCTTGATGCTGCTAACGCTGGCGTTGGGGTCACATTTTTGACCCCAGGACGACCCCAGGACGACCCCAGGACGCCCAACCACCGGCCCCAGGACGACCCCAGGACGACCCCAGGACGACCCCAGGACGCCCAACCACCGACCCCAGGACGACCCCAGGACCGACCCCAGGACGACCCCAGGCCTCGTTAGCCTGATGCTACTAACGCTGGCGTTGGGGTCACATGTTTGACCCCAGGACGACCCCAGGACGACCCCAGGCCTCGTTAGCCTGATGCTACTAACGCTGGCGTTGGGGTCACATGTTTGACCCCAGGACGACCCCAGGACCGACCCCAGGACGACCCCAGGACGTGTGGGTTTTCGGGGGAATGAGAGTCTTCTGGACTGATTACTTCTCAACAGTAACGACGTATTTAAAAGCTTCACATGTGATCCATCAAATACTCACACTTTTTTCACGATAAAAAAAACTAAAACTGCTTTTCAATCTCAATTAGAAAAGGTGGAAAGTACAAAAAAAACAGTGGTTCTTTTATTTGCTTTTACATTTATTAATTTCCAGATACTATGAACCCAATACATTTCTCATGAACTTCATTCTATTGTTTATAACATTTCTCATACATTTTCTTACATTTCAGATCTGCAAAACATTCCAAAAAAACAACGTGGGATCTGAAAAGTTTTTACTACTTTGTAAAACTGTAAAACACTTGAAGTTGTTCTGATTTTGGTCTTTGAACTGGAGATTATAGAGAATATTGATCAGAAACATCAGTGTCATCTGCATATAGAATTATCACCAGATCTGTTATCATGTAGAACTAAAGCAGAGAGGTTTTCATACGGAGCCTTGTGGAACTCCTCCCTTATTAAAATCAGGATTTTAGTGTAGTATAGTTTTATGTGTCATTAATGAATGTAGTGATGCACCGAAAATGAAAATTTGTGGCCGAAACCGAAAATAATAATAAACACTTGGCCGAATACCGAACATGGTTCTTCAGCAGTTTTTCATTTATTTTGCCAATTTGAAATGCCAATGAAAAGCATGCCTAAATCTAATGTATTTGATTTATGCAATGGTGAAACATTGCATAAATCAAATACATTGGATTTAGGCATGCTTTTCAAAGAAAAACATCTTTTACAAAATTACAAGGTAGAAAATATTTATTGAACATAAAAAACTGAACATTTTTTAATTTCCAGCATTATGTTGTTTTGGTTCCACCTCCTGGTGAATGTTGGTAAAATTCTTATGTGGTTAGTTTTTGACTTTTTTCACAAAATTTTGACTTTTTTCTTAACATTTCGACTTTTTTCACCATTGCATAAATCAAATAAATTTGATTTAGGCTTTTCAAAGAAAAAAATCTTTTACAAAATTACAAGGTAGAAAATATTTATTGAACATAAAAAACTGAACATGTTTTAATTTCCAGCATTATGTTGTTTTGGTTCCACCTGCTGGTGAATGTTGGTAAAATTCTTATGTGGTTAGTTTTTGGTTGGCCAACGATTTATGTTTGTGGTGCAACAGTTACGGAGCGGCCAGTCTATTTCCTTATTTTACAACGCCGTTATTAATTGTTCGTTTTTTTCCCACTTATTCCACCGAACACCCAAAGTGTTTTTTTGCCATTTTCGGCCGAACAATTTTGGTTACCGAACAATCGGTGCGTCACTAAATGAATGTATTGTATTGTTTCTTGTATTGTAATATTCAGGGGTTTTCATACGGAGCCTTGTGGAAATCCTCCGTTAGCACATCCGTGTTTCCATGGCGACGGCTCCATTTTCTGGCTTCAGTCGTCATTTTTGTTTTAATTGTCAAACGACACGTTTATTAATTTTAAGTTGTTTTTCAGGCTCGATCTTGCAGTCGTATCTACTCTGGTCAAAGTTTAAAATGGGGATTTTAGTGTAGTCTAGTTTTAGGTGTCGTTAATGAATAAACATCTGGAATATTGATCAGAAACATCAGAGTGTCGTCTGCATATAGAATGTAAAATAAAATGTGTATGGATGTGAATGAAAGACTCGGTATCTTTTCCACCTTTCACCTCTTTGTGGAAACTACATTTCATTATTTATCATTATCGACCTTAAATGTTTTCTTTTCTATAAAAAGGATGTATGTTAACAGATAAATGAAGTCTGAAATATTCTGGGTTCATAATATCTGGTTTTTGCATTTTGTATTTATTGTCCCAAGTTTTCCTTTTTAACGGCTGTACAAAATAGTTTTGTTCAAATATTTGAGCTTGTTCTGAACTTATGGACTGGAAATGTTCTTTTTCACAAATCCTAAATGCAAAAGAAAAAAAGCGATTAAAAAGACGAGGACGAACTTTACGATGGACAGAAGAGAAAATGGACGTTTGAAAGAAACCTCCGGCTCATTTCCATAAATATCCATAAATATCCATAAATATCCATAAACACAGAGAAATGTGTTAACTTTGTGAATGTTTGTGACTTTACAGGAAATCCAACATGTATTTATTTTTATTTAGTTATTTATTTCATGAAATTGTTCTGTTTTGAGACTGTTACACAAATATACACGTGGTAATGTTTGTTTGGTTGTAAATAACTTTTACTTTTACAATTAACGTTATATTTAATATAAATATACAATATATTATGGACGTAAAGACAAACATGCATAATTAGCACTAATGAAGACAAAAACTAAACTAATTTGAGATACAATGTTGACTAAAATATGGCTTTTAATGATTTAACGTTATAACTATATATCGGTCCATTTTGTATATTTATAATATTATAACGTTAATTGTAAAAGTTCAGTTCTGTTCTCGGTCAGTTATTTACAACCAAACATTAACAACGACGTGTATATCTGTGTAAGTTTATCACGTTTATCACGTAAGTTTGTATAATTTAATTTAATTTTGTGTGAATTCTGGTACAACCTTTTTATTTACATACAAATGTTTATCATTAGGAATATTAATAGTTCTTTGTGAAAACTAACTCTCTAATGTCAGACTTAAACGACTCTTAGACATGAATGATTAATTTAACATTAATGTTAATGATTAATGCATTAATGTTAATGATTAATGCTTTAATGTTCTCTCTTTGTTCTCACGTCTTGTTCTTAGAATCAGATTAGAATCAGAACGGATGAATTTCCCTCACTGTTGGAGTCGGACCAGAGTTTTTATCAGATTAATGTTTAACTTTTCAGCTGTTTTTCTGCTGATCAAAGTTATCAGAGATAAACATTAATAGCTTTATTCATTTATCAGTCGGTCAAAGTCACAGGTCGGTGTTTTCAAGTGCACTTTCTCTTTTTTTACCACGTTTGCTGCTTTTCTTCTTTTAAGCTTTTATTGTTTCATTTGAAGAACTGTTTCTGCATAAATGTTCCTGTTTCATGTTGTTTTGTGTAAAAACTTAATAAAAATCATGTGATCATAGAGACTCCTGGAATCAGAAATACAAGCTAGAACTACTTTCTCACAACTTTATAAAAATGACGTAATTCCCTGTTAGGGAATGGAAAATTAAGTTTGCAAACTTCTGTACTGTTATATTTTGGGTTTTGCACAATGCACTACTTTTTATTTTTTTAACTATGATGGTAAATTGAAGTTATTTTTGAGTTCTGTGCCTTATTTATTTATTTATTTAGCTGATATTTGATTTTACTGATAATTTATCTCAAAGTCTTGAGCTTTGCTCTTTTGTATTTGCTGTAATTAATGTAAAGTCCCAGTAAAAGGGGGAGGTATATATATTTATATATATATATATATATATATATATATATATATATATATATATATATATATATATATATACATATATATATATATATATACATATATATATATATATATATATATATATATATATATATATGTATATAAATATATATATATATACATATATATATATATATATACATATATATATATATATATTTATATATATATATATATATATATATATATATATATATATATATATATATATACACTACCGTTCAAAAGTTTGGGGTCACATTGAAATCTGGAGCATCACATTTGTGGGGTCAATTAAACGCTCAAAATGGCCAGAAAAAGAGAACTTTCATCTGAAACTCGACAGTCTATTCTTGTTCTTAGAAATGAAGGCTATTCCATGTGAGAAATTGCTAAGAAATTGAAGATTTCCTACAACGTGTACTACTCCCTTCAGAGGACAGCACACAAGCTCTAACCAGAGTAGAAAAAGAAGTGGGAGGCCGGGTTGCACAACTGAGCAAGAAGATACGTACATTAGAGTCTGTAGTTTGAGAAACAGACGTCTCACAGGTCCCCAACTGGCATCTTCATTAAATAGTACCCGCAAAACACCAGTGTCAACATCTACCCTGAAGAGGCGGCTGCGGGATTCTGGGCTTCAGGGCAGAGTGGCAAAGAAAAAGCCATATCTGAGACTGGCCAATAAAAGAAAAAGA